>NC_134819.1:40571469-40596469 GCF_046742065.1 Oratosquilla oratoria | reverse complement strand
TTGTTGCAGTTTTCTTCTATAACCATGCGTTCCTTATCAACTTTCTGCCTTAAAAGACAAGATAGCTTACGCAAAGAGAAGATAACCATAATGATGAGAACAACAATGGATATTAATATTAAATAGAAAACATCACAGAACCAAAGAAAATTAACGACCTACTAAGAATATTTACGCGTTAGTATTCAATGTTCTAAAGCTAATTCAGAGTTCCTCTGGATGATGCAGGTTTCTAATTCTTCTAGTCATGAGTAAATACTCTTGTGAACTTAACGTAGATTTTCTTATCATTCATCCACACATACACTAATATTTCCATGTTTACATACACATACATAAGCACACACACACACACATACTACACATATACAAATGCATGCACACACACATACACACACGCACGCGGACAGTAGAGTAACCGCTTATTTAAGACCGCAGGAATTTGTCAAAAACAAAGAAAACGCCATCCTCCTCTTTCCAAGGAGGGAATGGCTCACTTCCCTTGTGTTTTAGGTGAATACTAAAGAACTCTGAGCCTGAGTTGCAATAGTAAAGCGAAGAGTGAGTGAAAATAGAGAGAGAGAGAGAGAAAGAGGTAAATGCTTCTCTTCCCATCACTTGAACAAAAGTAACTTATCACTGTCCATCCACGAGAACGTGCTCAGCGCCTCAAAATAATCTCACTTTCCTGGACAGACTTTTGTACTATTGTTAGAAAACAGATATCTATAAACACGTCCAGGGACCTACTGGATTTAATTTGGCCATTTAAGAGGACTCACTCCTTCTTTGATATGTATATATATGTGTATATATATGTGTATATATATGTGTATATATATGTATATATGTATATATGTATATATGTATATATGTATATATGTATATATGTATATATGTATATATATATGTATATATATATGTATATATATATATATATATATATATATATTTATGTTTGTACATTGTGACAAGTTGATGAAGGTGGAAAAAGAAGTCACGGGTCTAGTTCCGAGTTTCTGAGTTTAGTCCTGACCGGTTTCGCTCTGCTTCTTCAGAGGAATGTGACTCTGGGGTAAAGCTGGCGGTATACATAGTAAGAATAGGACCGCGTTCCCTCATTGGAGGTGGGCTTCGTTTTGTTGTACAATAATTTACAATTTCTAATGCATTGTACAATTGTTTACAATTGATGTAGCTATTAAACCATAGATGTTAGGTACAGCTCCGGTGTGTGTGGAATGTTGACCGAGGGTGTAACAGTGAAAGTGAAATGAGTGAGCGGTGTAAAAAATGTGAAAAACCCGAAAAGTGTCACAAGATATCTTATACTATAAAATCATATAATAACATATCTAGACAAAATTAAATAGAATAAAATAGAATTAAATAAAAACAATGTGATACTTTGAAGTGATGTGACGTCCTATGACATCACATCGTATATTTTAATAAATAATATATTTTACATAAAATAACGCAATATAAACAATGGAATGAAACATAATGAAAAATATATAATAAATAGATATAAATAAATAAATAAATAAATAAATAAATAAATAAATAAATAAATAAATGAATAAATAAAAATATATATATTAATTAACTGACCGGCCTTAAGCCCTCAACCCAGGAAGTGTGGACGTTTTGGCATGGAGTTCGTCGTACTATGTGGGCGCTGTTCTGGGGCAGGTTCTTATGGCTGCGTATTTCGCTGTAAATTTTTCCCATTTCATATCCCCTACTTTTTTATTAATGTTGGCATTGGTTGTTATATATATATAGGGCTTCAATTACCTTCCTTTGTCTTTTTGTTAATCCTTTCTTTACTACCTCTGCCTGTTGCCAGTCGGGAAGATGTCCATCCTGTTCCACGTGGCCCACCATCGCGTTTGAGAGGCGGTGGTATCTTAGGTCCGCCTTGTGCTCTCTTATTCTGGCTTGTAGGTCCCTGTGGCTCTCACCATAATATGACTTATAACAGTTGCCACATAGGATCCTGTATATGACGCTAAGGTCGTTTGTCATTTTTGATGTTGGTGTTATTAGATGTTTGATTCTCCTTCCCGTATCATTCACTATTTCTAGTCCTTGTGGGCGTACAGCTTTCCCCACTACGCGTGAAAATTCAGAGTCCGGTACGACTAGGTATTGTTTTTCCTACCTGTTTACTGGTTCTTTCCACTGAATAATGTTTTGAGCTTTACTTAAGGAAGTGGATAGTAAGCCCTCTAGATAGCCCAGTGATTTGAAGGTGTTTGTGACGCGGCGAATTTCTTCCTCGAGGAACTCCTTGCTGCAGATCCTCAGAGCTCTGAGGAAAAAACCGATTACCACTCCTGTTTTGGTTCGTTTGTCGTGTGCACTGTAAAAATGTAATAGGTCGTCTTTATTAGACAAGATAAAAAAGCACATTTTAGAGTTTACAGGAAGCCTACCAACAAAGACGATCCATTACATATACCTTATTATAAATTTGTATTCCTTAGAAAGGAAATTTATGACTTGAGTGTATGGATTCATATTAGCTAGATCGTGATTTCAGGGTCAAGACCCTTTTTCAGTAGCTATAGAGATGTTCTATCTTGTCAGTATAAAAATCAATACAATGAGTCTTGTTAAAGTTCTAAGTTTTATACTAGAGTTTTTTACTTGCTAATTACTTTGGGGTGGTAACCTGGTATTTCGGGCAGTGACGAAATGGCACACACACACACACACACACACACACACACACACACACACACACACACACACACACACACACACACACACACACACACACACACACACACACACACACACACACACACACACACACACACACACACACACACACACAAAACCACACACAAAAACACACACACACACACACACACACACACACACACACACACACACACACACACACACACACACACACACACACGCACTCACACACACTCAGACACACACACACGCACTCACACACACTCACACACACACATACACACACACACTCACACACACACGTACGCAAACATACATATACAAGCACACACTATGACTGTTTTAGTGTTATTTCCCTTATTATTATAATTTCATCGTTGTTATCATTATTACACCCATTCTTATGTAATTTTTGCAATTGCTTGAGCAGGTATTGGTTGCATTAATGTTGTATGTATCATTATTGTAAACTGTATTAGTTTATTTGGAAAAAAAAATCAATTCACTGCACAAATCAAGGATAGACAAGCCTATTCACATCACATTGGTTTCTATATTTTTGTCATTCTCTCACACAGGATTTTTCCTTAATGATGGATAAGATAAACGTCAATTATTGTAACAATCCTTCAAAATGTGATACAAACATACAATCTGGCACACTTATAGTTTCAAGCATGCTTTTTAAGATAGGTATGACTGCCAACGTGAAAAAAAATGGCGGTCATCACAACTTCTCCCATTAATGGTCACATACCCGCAGGTGACCTAGCATTTTTTTTATTTCGTTTCAAACAAGAAAGACAACCATGCCTTTGCTCTGTCGTTGACCTGACAGAGTTCTGCGGGTGTTACGTGTGTCAGACTCAAGTGGCGGCAGAGAGTGAGATGATGATTCACGGTCTGACTCTGGTGTCCGCATTCACAGGCTGTGTTCTCGGCAAGTCCCAATTATACCAGGTCGGTGTGGGTTTTTCCCACCCCGGTTTTTGCCCGATTCAGTGCTAACGAGGCATAAATGCGTTCAAACACAAATATTTTCAACAATCATAGAATAGAAATACTCATTTATTATTCAAAAAAAGTTATGTAACATACGTTATTACATAAATATTTATCAATTTACAATCGAAAATAACACAATTAACCGTACTGAACTTGTGTTGTTTCGGTGTCTTCCAAGGCCATTTGTTTTGTTTTTATAACAATACTCTTAGATATTGGAACATACTGTCATGTTTGATGTATGTTTGAATTTTGCAGGTATGAATATGGCAAGTATACGCATCTCCACGGACTGGACAAAGTGCTACCTATGCCAAAAAATCACCACGGAGAGACTTCCACAAGCTGATTGCCATCGCTTCTCCAGCAGCAATGGCTACAAGACTCTGCACAAGAATATTCTTGTACTGTGTGAACTTAGTGAACTTCCCATACTCATCAATCAGGCCAGACTAGATGAAGGCAATCTTGGCATAGAGAAGACACTAAAGAGAAATGACGCAAAGTACCACCCAAGCTGTTTCTTGATGTTCAGTAACACAAAAGTGGAGAGAGCAAGAAAAAGCAAAGAAAGTGCGACAGAGGGTTTTAGCAGTAAAGAAAGAAGGACCAAAAGGAAGCACATCAACACATACATACACATACATATACCAAGGCTTTTTCCCCCTTACAAGGGAGGTGGCCAAAAAGAAAAAGGCATATAATCATTCCCACCCATTCCATCCCTAAATACACTCCACTCCCCTCCACCCTCCCTCCCATCTTAGCACCTCCTAGATGACGGGTCATCCCTGCACCTTGTCCACTGCCCTGGGTCAGAGGCAGTGTCGCAAGTCACAGCACATCCACAGCAAGGCCGCTTCATTAAATCGGCGACCCCCCTCTCCGTCCCCACATGCATAAAAGGAGAAGACGGGGAGAAATCCCTTCGGGCTCCATCAAATTTTGCTCACACCTACTACCTCATCTCCCACCCATTCCACCTCATGTATCACAACATCATCCATATACAACCATTCTCCATTCACCCCTGTCTTCTGTCCTCTCCCGTCCTTCCTTCACCCCATCCATCCATCTCATCCTAAGACGTCCCATCATGTTTACTCCCTCCACATCTATCTTCCATACTCCTTTACCAGTATTTCTTCACTTATTCTTTCTATGTGTCCAAACCATCCTAATACTCTTTCATCAACCCTATCCCCCAACTCCCTTTCCACCCCTATTCTCTCCCTCACCTCCTCATTTCTCACTCTATCTAGCCTAGTAACCCCCATCATACTTCTCAGACACCTCATCTCAAACACATTCAAACGCCTTCTCTCTTCCTCTCTTATGTTCCATGTTTCTGCTCCATACAGTGATGTTGGCACAATCACTCCTTCATACAGTCTCCTCTTAGCATTCATTCCCAAATGTCTATTCCTCATTATACTTTTTAATCCACCAAGGCATTTACTCGCTTTTCTCAATCTACATTCTACCTCCACCTCCACTCCACCTTTTTCTGCCACATCTGCACCCAAGTATCTAAAACTATCTACTTCCTCCGGTTGCTCTCCCTTAATGCTCACTTCCAGTCTACTGCCACTTTCACCCCTTGTACAACTCATCACCTTACTTTTACCCACATTTATCTTTAGCTTTCTTCTATCACACACTCTCCCAAACTCCGTCACCAACTTTCTCAATCCCTCCTCCGATCCTGCCACAAGCGCAGTGTCATCCGCAAACAACAGCTGGCTCAGCTCCCACTTTTCTCCATTTTCTTTAACCATCTCCAATCCCTGATCCACCACCCTTGCATTTACCTCTCGTACCACCCCATCCATGTACAAGTGAGAACAGTTAGGGCGACATAACGCATCCCTGACGAAGTCCCACCTCTACCTCGAACCCCTCACTCTCTTCATTTCTTATCCTGACACATGCTCTACTACTCTCGTAATAACTCTTGACAGGTCCTAGAAGCTTTCCTCCTATCCCGTATATCCGCAAAACCTCCCATAGTGACTTCCTGTCTACCCTGTCGTAAGCCTTTTCCAGATCCATAAAAGCCAAAAAAATATCCTTCTCCTTTCCTATAGCTTTCTCACATATCTGTCTTACCACAAAAATCTGATCTACACAATCTCTACCCGTCCTAAATCCACACTTTTTCTCACCAATTACCCCCTCTGTTCCTCTCCTAATCCTCTCAACCAAGATCCTCCTATAAGCCTTACCAACTATACTTAACAAGCTAATCCCTCTGAAACTACTACACTCACACTTGTCCCCTTTTCCTTTGTAAAGTGGAACTATACAGGCACTCCTCCAGTCCTCCGGCACTCAACCCTCTCTCCAACAAATATTAAATAACCTCACCAGCCAGTCCACCATCACTGTACCTCCTTTTTCAGACATTCTACATGGCATCTATCCAGACCAGTCGCGTTACCTGCTTTCACCATCTTAACAGTTGCTTTCACTTCATCCTTCCTTATTTCTCCTCCATTTTACTCACTCATCACGGTCATGTCCTTAGCATTTCCCACTGCAACTATCTTTCCCTCCTTATACTCCTTCACATTAAACAACTACCTAAAATATTCTGCCCATCTTCCCCTTACTGCCTTCTCTTCCATTATCAACTCTCCATCTGCACCTTTTACCTTTTCTTCTCTACTTGATTCGCCTCCTCTTCCTCTCTTAATTTCTTTCCAAAACATCTTTTTATTACTTTCAATTTTTTCTTTTATACTCTTACCCCATTTCACATCTGCTCTCCTTTTTGCCTCCTTTACCTTGTGCTTTACTTCTCTTTTCTTTTCTTTGTACCTCTCATATGACTTCCTCGCTTCTTCTATTCTACAACCTTCTTTGTTTCCTCATCCCACCATTCACTACCCTTCCTTCTGTTTCCTCCTGTCCTTCTTGTTCCACACATCATCTTTGCACACTTTATGACTCCCTCCTTGAACCATCCCCATTCCTCCTCCACTCCTAACTCTACTCTATCCTTCACTACCTCCCACTCCTCTCTCAGCTTCTTCTTGTACTCCTTCTCCTTTTCCTTTTCATTTAAAGAGTTCACTCTAAGCACCTCCTACCTTATATCCTTTTTATCTTTCTTCATCTATCCTCCACTCTCAACTTACCTTCCACCAAAAAATTATCTGATATTCCCCCACCCTCTCCCTTTAGCACATGTACATCCTTAACTCTTCCTATTATATTTTTGTCTACCACTACATAGTCCATTAACGCTCTATCCACCACCCTTCCATCAACCACCCTCTACCATGTGTACTTATGCTTGACTTTCTTCCGAAACACTGTATTTGCTATCATCAACTCTCTTTCTAGACACATTTCCACCATCAACTCTCCACTACGATTCTTTCCTGGAACTCAACATTTTCCAACCACTCCGTCAAATGGTTCATTTCCTACCCTAGCATCAAGGTCTTCCAGTAACATTACATTGACATTTCTCCCTAATCCCTCTATGCACTCATTTAAATCTATCCAAAAAGCCTCCCTTTCTTCTACACTGTTCTCACTACCAGGCCCATATGCACTTACAAAAACCCACACCTCCTTTCCCAGTTTCATCTTTATCCACATTATCCTTGAGGAAACCTCCTTCCACTCCAATACACCTTTACCTATCTCTTCACTTACTAGTATAGCCACCCCTTCTCTCCTTCTCCCTCTCTTCGCAAAGGATTTTTACAAAGGCAAAGCATGCCGACAGGAGACCTTTTGATCCATATCTAGGTCGGATGAAAAAAAAAAAAAAAAAAAAAATTAATAATAAATTAAAAATAAAACAATTTAAATAACAATTAAAAAACATAAATAAATGCATTGGTATAGTTGAATAACAAACAAACAGGTAAATAGTAAATGATAATAAATTGACATATAACTAATAATAAATGAAAATCAGACAGACAAATTATAACAAAACAAAAACAAATAATATAACATAAATTATAATAATTACGCTCCTGATAATCTCCCACTTGCACTCCCAAACTTACACTCGCCTTTCCCTCTCAGCTTAGTTTCACTCAAAGCCTACACATCCATCTCTCTTCTCACAAACATTCTACCTATCTCTTTCCTTTTACTCTCATCTGTACCACATCCACACACAATAAAAGACCCAAACCTTAGGTTGCTGGTCGTAAAATTCCCAGACCCTCTTATGCCCTTACTTTTTTTTTTTTTTTTTTTTAAGAAATGTCTCCTGTGGGGTTACAAGGAGAAGGATGCCTGGTCCCAATCCCCGTCCCTTTTTTCTCACCTCATACGATCCAAGTGGAAATACTTGGTGGCAGTATTCTTTTGCCACCACCACATGGTAGGTAGGCGAAAATGGAAATGAATATTCAGAGAAATTAAGCGTACAAGCCATTTCCGTTGCGACATAATGCTTACGTGGTGGTATTGTTTGAAACAGTATAACAGCCTCTCTGATTGGAGAAAAAGGTGGAGGAGAAGAAAAGTTATTGGCGCAGGGAGGTAAAGTCACGCCCTTAAGGAGTGGCGCTTGTTTGAGAAGTAAAAGGATATTGGATGAATGAAATAATGACGTCAGAACGAAGGTGGCTTGACGTATTGTAGAGGGATTCCAACGGGACTCTCTGGGTGTAGATCACAAGACCAAGTAGCAAAATGAAGAGTTAAATACACCCCTCATTTTATTCACCCCTGAAGCTTCAAAGAAGAATAAGCAAGGGGCCTTAAGAACTATTTTCACAAGAACAACTCTGGAGAATTACTGCAACGGGCAGTGACAGCGGTGACAATTCGCTTTCTCTGAGCTACTTGCTTACTTACATGAAAGCAGGAATGCTGCCGGTGCTGATCAAGTGACTTTATTCCGACTGGCTGAACCAACAAAAATGTATTGTAAACAACTTGTTCAGCTAGGTGTAGCAGAACCAAATGTGAATGCTACTAGGTTGAAGGAGAAAATTTTATTCCACACTCCAGAGGTAGAGGCATGTAAGAGTGAAAGAGACGTTATAATAACTTTCCAAAAAGACATTGGTTCAATTCTATCTGCAGACACGATAAGCTATGATGAATCCATACTTATCTTGAAAACTGCTGATATACCCAGGAAAAATATGCTTCAATGGTCCAGCTCATTCGATGGGAAGTTTGATAGCAAATACCTAAATTCAAGTGTCCCTCTAGAGCTGAAGCGTTTTGTCACCTGTCTTGCCCACGGATTAAGTACCAAGGCACAAATAGAAAGTGCTCAGCTGCTACAGTTTAACTGCTACAAGCTAAAGACACTCGAAGAAGAGAGAACCACCTTTACCTGTTTATTAGGGACTGTCTTTGCATTCAAGGACTCGGAAAAAAACAGCTAGTGGACACACACTGTTTGAACATGGTTTGTCTTTCTCATACGATTGCATACTTGAAATATCAAACTAGCTGGGTGAAGCTGTCGTTAGTCAGTATGTTGAGGATGACATAGTGTGTCTACCACAGATGAAGCGCAGCGTATTCACATTTGCGGCTGTCGATAACATTGGCCACGAACCAAAAGCAACAACATTAAGAACATCATTCCATGGGACAAGTATTTCTCTGTTCCAGAGTACTGCAAGAGGAAAGACTCCAGCAGAACTGGTTCTAAACAAAAATATCAGAAAAATCCCCGAACTCCCAGAAAGCTACGCGAAAATAAAACCAGTTTTTCTGGAAAAGTGCCCTATACCTCCTTCAGATAACATTTCCACCTTACCTACAGTGCTAAATATGACAATAGCATTAAAGTCATATGGTCAGCACACAATCCTCAACAAGTGAAAGATCTGCAGTTTGACGTGGATATGTCTGTTCTAATGCCCTTACTGAGAGCATTCTAACGAGTTGCCAACTACCAAGCATACTATGACAAAGTCAAAGACGTCATACATCACTTAAATCTAAGTCAGAGTCCAGTTCCGGCTGTAGATCAGCTACTGTTTGCACTGGCCAAGCAGATTCAATGGAAGTGGCCACAAATGTGTAACAGTTTTGTCATACTAATGGGCTCATTGCACATTGAGATGGATGCTTTAAGAATAGCTGGTAGTTGCTCATAGGCAGTGGGTGGACAACAGCGATTGAAAAAAGCTAGCATTGCAACCTCTGGCACAGCTAAGTCTTTCTTGTCAGCTGCTAGTGTAGCAAAAACAAGAAGAGTACATCAGGTAACAGCCTGCAATATGTATCAGCCAAAGAAAAGGGCATGTGAGGTAAATGATGAGTCTAGGGACTTTGATGATTGGTGTGCCTAACGGGAACCTCAGGAACCGCAGTTCTTGTACTGGAACATGATGCTTAGGCTGGAAGTAATCATCCTCGGGTTTATCAGGTCCATCAGGGTGGGAGATTTCACAGAGTACGTTACCTCACTGAATACCTTGATGCCGTACTTCTTTGCCAATGACAGCACCCATTATGCTAGATAAATGTATGCACACATCAATGATATGCTGAAGCGGCCTGAAGCCAATCCATGTGTCTATGAAGCGTTTGCAGGAGGAAGGTTTGTGGTCCACAAGACGGAAACACTGTTCTCTGCCATCGGAGTGGATGGAGCCCATGTGCAAATTAATGCTCTAATCAAAGAAGATAGAAGAGCTGTAGATATCACGGAAAAGGAGTCTGCCTTGCTAAGATGGATTGTGTCAGGGCCAGAGATATATCGCCTTGTTGGAGAATATGAAGAATTATAAAAACGCAGGAAGTGTACCAATACATTACACCACGAACACACTCCTTCTGTCCAAAAGTCATTCCTGGATGATGTGCAGAGTTTTTGTAAAACTGTGGAAGAGGTCGGAAATCCAATCTTGGACGAAACATCCTCTGAGCTGCTGACACTGGATTCCAAAGATGTAATGGACAGTGATGCAGTTGATGCTTTGAAGAACTACATTCCTGAAGGAACAAAGCAGTTTGAGTGGTTTATATCTAACCTAAAAAGTTTTATGTCACACTTTGAAGCGAAGCAACTTTAAAGTATTTGACAGGCCCAAAACAAAGTCCGCAAAGAAGCTGGGAAATGCTGGGAAACGAGATTGCATTATTTTTGCAAACTTGTTATCTCTTGCCAAACAAGGCAAGTAGATCTGGAAGAGTTCTTCAGGTACGAAAATGCAAACTTCCCAGCTTCTATTAATTCAAACGGGGATCTCTATTGCGAAACAAAATCAGATCTTATTACATGCCCAGAGAAGCAGGTGGAAATGTCTGCAGGCGAACTAGAAACTGATGACATATTCATTGGTGGAGCACACCTTGCACATGCTACTACTGTATGATCGATCCTGTTCGGAGTTGTCTGTAAAGCCCGGAAAATCATGTTTGCAGAAAAGAACAGACCTTATGATGCAATTTCACCCACGCGAGGAGCTTTGATCCAGCACGTCCGACGGGGCCAGGCTCTCCTGACGAAGCCAGCACTGCCATTACCTATCACCTGGGGTTGGAAAAATAATGGTGATGTCACATTGACTATTCACTGGACTGAACTAAGAACCATATCAGAACAATGCCAAGCACTTAAAAAGTACCACTGCAACACTGAGTGTGCAGGACGTTGCACATGCAAGAAGTCAGCCATTCCTTGTACCTCCCTTTGTGCC
The DNA here is from genome assembly GCF_046742065.1 of Oratosquilla oratoria. NCBI lineage: Eukaryota > Metazoa > Arthropoda > Malacostraca > Stomatopoda > Squillidae > Oratosquilla > Oratosquilla oratoria. The sequence goes on along the minus strand of NC_134819.1, from coordinate 40,585,109 downwards.
TGTCCATGCATTCGAATGATAATGAAACCTGTATAACATGAACATAAGGCTATTTGTCTAAAAAATACATAATGAATAACACTTAATATTATGAAACTTATTTCCTGTTTATCGCGCGCAGTTATTAATGTTTTACTGTATATTGAATGCAATCTTTGGTTTTCGCCGCTATTTTTGACTTTCACGTTGGCAATCATGCCTATCTTAAAGATCATCTTTTAATCTATAAGTGTGCCAGATTGTACAGTTGTATCACCTTTTGAATGATTTTTCTACTATCTTATTCACCATAAAATTTCAGGAGATGCGTAACGAAGTGAGATAGCCATTTCCATTCAAAAAGTCATTCTGAATTTATGTTCACCAACTATTGCTGTGAAGCTTTTCAAAAGGCTTTTAGTTGCATAGCCATTTTCAACAGAGCCCCCCCCTTACCCCTCCCTTTCCTATCCCACCCTCCCCTTCCACGCCTTTCTCCTCCCCGCGCTTCCTATGTCAAATGGATAAAAGTCCATACTAAACAATGGGGATAATTTTGTGGTAAATTACAATAAGGTCATGGTTTCCTTCAAGGGTTCTGCGACACCCGTAGCTCGTGTTACAGAGGTGGGAGATTGTTCACACAGATAGAATCACTGGTAAACCGCAATTAATATCAATAATAACGCATTAAGATTGTATGAGAAAAGGTGAGAAATTGTCCACATGGCTAGAAGCGTACGTAAACTGCAATCCATAGCAACATCAACGCTCGTAAATCGAACGACAGAAGTTGTAAATTGACCACATGGACAGAAGCGCAGATAAACTACAATTCATAGCATCAACAACGCACGTGGATTGAAAGAAAAAAGGTGGGAAATTGTCCACGAGGATAGAAGCGCAAGTAAATTGCAATCTAAAGCAGCAACAACGCTTCCAGATAGAACGACAGAGGAGGGAAATTGTTCATATGGACAAAAGTGCTGAAAAGTGCAATTCATAGCAACAACAATGGTTGTAGATTGAACGCCACAGGTGGGAAATTGTCCACATGGATAAAATCGCTGGTAAACGGCAATCCACATCAATAACAATGCTCCTAGATAAAATAGCAAAGGTGGGGAATTGTCCACATTGATAGAGGTGGTAGTAAACTGCAGTTCGTCGCAACAACAACGGTCGTAGATCGTACTACAATGGAAATTGTCCACGTTGATAGAAGTGCTATAAACTGCAATCCATATCAACAATAACGCTCTTAGATCAAATGACAAAGGTGGAAAATTGTCCACATTGATAGAATGGCTGGTAAACAGCAATCCATAACAACAATAACGCTCGTATATCGAATGACACAGGTGGGAAATTATCCACATGGATAGAAGTGTTGTAAAGGGAAAGCCATAGCAACAATAACGCTCGTAGATCGAATGACTGAGTTTGAAAATTGTTCATATAGATAGAAACACTAGTAAACTGCAATGTCTTGTAACACTGATCTACTCTACTGAATTTATTCTTGCTAAAATTAGTGGGTTTTTATTCAATCATGGAAACGTGAAAGTAATAAATGGGCTCAATTTTCCTAGCTACGGTGTTACAAATCACATATTTTATTCTGGTTAGCGTTTATGAATGGCGAATGTTAATGCAGGTCTAATGCATTTGGGGATACATAGAATAGCCTGAGGTTACTTCTGGTAAGCTTCAATGTCAGGTGGTCTTGAGGAGAAACTTGAAAGATGAGGCCCATATCTGTGATCAAATCTAATACTTCTACACTATGTCTTAGGATAGCCATGGCGAGTGACAATCACTAGTAGGTATTGAACTCAATCTCGGGTCCACACCATGGAAAGCAAGACCTGGTTTACCAACATAATAGTTAACTAATGAAATAGACTTAGCAACCATGTAGTGAGAGCTGAAACTGTTGGTTGTTTTAAGAAAATATTAGATAACTTAATGGGTAGACGTGATAGCTGGTAATGGATATGAAACTGCCTAATGTAGGTCTTATGGTCTCTTGTATTCTTCTTCACTCTTATGATATCCTGTTCTTAAAAGTAACCCACCACAGTCACACATATGATCGTCAACATTATAAAAAGTTATTTAGGAATATTTAAATTAACTCCATTATAAATGTACATATGCAAGTGATATCTAACCTATGCGATCAGAATGTACAGATACTACAAATAAAAGAAAAACATAATCTAATAATTATTAGATTTTCTGCTAATGTTAGAAATTTAATTCTAACAAACCTAACTAAGCAAAAACATCCTCGCATTGACTGTGGAGTTTCCTTAAAAAAAAAAAGAAAAAAAAAAAAGATAAGCTCTTAATTAGATTCGGGATGTAATCGGACATGCTAGTTTGTTGAAAATTTTTATCAGACGAATTGAATTCCCAATAATTACATAAGCTTTTCTCATAAGGATATTACAGAATCATGTCGGAACAATGGAATATTTTGTGCTTTTTCTTCTGGTAGCAGAATTCAAAAGCATTCTATTACGTTTTGATATGGAATTAGAGCAACGTGACGATTCACAAAGGACATCGAGAAATGGAAATATGCTTTACAAAAGACAGAGATAAATAGATGAATAAATGAATACGTAAATAAAAGAATAAATGAATAAACAAATAATTCAGTTAGTGAATAAATAAATAAACAGATAAATAAGCTGATAGATAAAGTAGCAAATTATAAACAACAAAAGATAGAAACAAATGAGAACAAATAAACTAATGAATATATAAGTAAATAAGTAGATAACTAAAAATTGAAAATATGTAAATAACCAAAGAAAAAGATAATGAAACTTCTTATTGAAACCAGAAATGTAAATACATGGAAGTAATGGGTTGATAAATTTACTGCTATATTAACGTAATCTACACACGTACGCAGTAAGAACAGACTTGAATGCACAATCAAAATACAAATAACAAAATACAACTGATTTAAAATAATACCACCATACTAATAATTACAGAGGAAAGGGAAATCCTAGAAACATTGAACAGTATTACATAAATATTGGTATTGATAATAATAATCAATACTGATCACTTCTCTCTTTGAAAACAATAAGGAAGAGCAATCATAGAGGTGGAAGAGTATACCTAAAGAGGGTAACAGAATAGTGTTAATAGAATCTAAAAATGATCAGCATTTTTTTGTGTATTTTAATTTCTAAAGATAAGACAATACTGTGGGCTGTAGTCCATAAGAGTGCAATATGCAATAAGTAAACCCAGACGGAGATTTGTTGAATATTCTGGCCGGAGAAAGAAAAACGGTTGCTGTTGAATCATTCTTGTCAACATCGAAAAGTGAACATCCACATATATCAATTAAGGCATTATTTTATTCTGTTCCTACTTTAGTAATTATTTTTTTAATCTAATAAATTATTAAGTAGCAAGGGCCATCAAAAATACGAATTTTGTGTTCCATTGTCACTCAGATTGTCGCATTGTATTTATTTTGTACTAATAAGTATTCAAAAAATATTTTGAGAGCTTGAGTAAGATGCTAGGCTGAATAACATCGTCAGATATTATTCATAACAAGCTTTATCATATACAATACGATAAGGAAGTATTCGTATTTCTAGGTTCTTTGAATTCAAACAGATCATTATTGTATTTCTAGGGGTTTTGGTTTTTATTTGTTTCAATTTATTTTCATGTCTCTTTTTTTTTTCTGAAAACAAATATGAATATCATTCATGTCGGCAACTCTTTGAGGTTTCAAATTGTTTTCCGTAATATTTTGTAAACACACACAGAAAAGTTTTTTTTTTCTATAACTGAATACGACAGAACTACTGAAAAATAGATATATAAACTCTACAAAACATCCATGACATACAGCCTTACAATAACAGTTGCTAACAAATGGTACGAAGACTTGTAAAAACCCACAATGATTGAATCATAAATGTTAGACTGTTGCATGGGAGATGACAAAATATTTATTTTACTCGTTTCAATCTCTCTCGGGAATGCATGGTGAGGCCAATGACGCGAATCAAGGTCTTGTAAGACTTATGACGTGTCTACGCGTGGCGGCAACATGTGTGTGACATACCCGACGAAAAGAGCCGGCGTCAATGTTTTGCCATTTAAGAACATAAGAACATAGGAATGAAGAAGACTGCAAGAGACCATAAGGCCTACACTAGCCAGTTCCATCTCCATTATTACCTGTCATCCCCATCCATAAAGTTGTCTAACTCTTTCTTAAAACAGCCGATAGTTTCAACTCTCTCTACATGGTTACTAAGTCTATTCCATTCGTTGACCACCCTATTAGTAAACCAGTTCTTGCCTATTTCTGCTATCGAGGAGACGGACAGTAGCGGCTGTATTCAGATTGCAGGGCTATCACACTGGGCTATTTTTCCGCCAACCTCCGATTAAACGGCGGTACTAACCACCTCCAGTACTTTTTTTCTGCCGTAAAATCACATGGAAAACTATTTTGTTTTCTCAACAAAAACTGCCTAGGATGTCATTACAAAGGATTACAAAGGCGGAGCATGCCGACAGGAGACCTTTTGGTTCATATCTAGGTCGGATGTGAAAAAAATCATAATAATAATAAAATTATAAATAAAAACTATAATAATGCAAATAACAAATAGAATACATAAATAAATGCATAGGTATAGTTAAATAATAAACAAACAGTTAAATAGTAAATAATAATAAATTGACATATAACTAATAATAAATGAAAATCAAACAGACAAATGATAACAAAACAAAAACAAATAATATAAAATAAATTATAATCATTACAGCATCTTGCTTAGGTGTTTATCTAAATGATTCTTAAAGCTTCAAACTGAAGTACATTGCACTACCTGTGCAGGAAGTTTATGCCATTCATTATTAATTCATTTGATATGAAATTATTTCCCTCCAGGATATCAGATTCCTTCCCGAAACCTGTGGACTGCAAATCTGCTCCAACAGCCGGAAGAAAATTAGTTCAGCGTAAAAACGAATATAGGGTGCTCCTTCGCGTCACCAACATGTAACCAACTGGTGATGTGGTGCCGCGTCCTCCCTTTCCCTTGTCCTCCTTGTTTATATGACCAGGGACGCACCACCCGACGCTTTCTTTGATCCAGCCCTTCACATGTTAGCGACTTGTATGGACACGTCATCAAAGTCGAAAAAATAAATCCTAAAGATATTAAAATGAGAACATAAAAGGCAGAAACAAACTCAAAGATACTGACACCAAGACCGGAAGTACGATTTAATTGTTCTAAACTGACAGAAATGAAAATTGTAAGGCAACCACATATGTGAAATCAGTACTGGATATACACTGAAATAAAGTGTGTTACATGACAATCTACATTCAATGACTGACTTTACTCCTTAAATCAATCATCAACCAAGCCATTATATCACATAGTGGAAGATGAATAGCGCTGAAAAATATGCACAGAAATTGATCATGAAATCAGACTAATTCAAACGGTTATGGTATAATATTGAATATACAGGAAAGCATAAAATAATATGAAAAATCACATAGAAATAATTTTCCTAATACCAGATAATTCTATTCAGCTGAGACGAATTTCCAAATAGATAGAATAAACCAATTTGATTCAGCTTTTCATTAAGTAATTAATTCGAAGAACATGTTTGTATTTCTCTCCGTCAAGCTGTTTAACGAACGAATATCTTCATCACTGGAAAAGCAATCACTTTGCTTTTGTTATGGATTGGAGTTTACCAGCGCTTTTATCCTTGTGGACAATCTCGCGCCGCTCTTGCGATTGCAATTAATTAAAAGTTTTACCAACCCAAGACATTCTGTCGAGCCCATGAATCCACACACGCTTTCAGGGAACATATTTTCAATAATTATATAAAAAACACAAAATTTAGTATATAGTACAAGTAAAGGGGTAACTAAATACTGTATATACATCTCATACAATTAACTAAAAAATATAATGAATTTAGTTAATATTGCATATATATGTGTATGTACATAAATCGCAGTGCAGCTTGCTGTTCAGGTCAGTATAATGGAAAACACGTTTCCTTGATATAAAGACCTAGTAGTTCGACATCACCTCTTTGTGCATCAAAAATATGACAATGTTCACCTCTTATTTTTCTCTGTTTTTCACTCATGTCTCCTCCACATTTACTACATGGAGCAGTATCTTGTGGTTGATCTAAGAGTTGATGGTGACGAAGGAATCCTACATTCGATTTTTTATTTCGAATAATTTGGGTGTAAAAGTCTTTCACTCTCATGTTGAATGGTGACAAAGAAGTGCAGCAATATTTTTTTTTCTGAAAGTGAGTTTGGTTTATATTCTATTTCAATCCCAGTTAGCAGAGCTCACACTTGAGTCCCTCTTTCGTGAATTATTTATAAATTAACATATATAATTTATGTGGCATTCATATAGCATCAAATGCATAGGTGCGGCATGCCTCACCTCCAATGTAGATCACACGTTGAAGAAGTGTCGTATATGTAGATCATATTCATAAATGTACATCACACACTAAATAAGAATCGTGGATGTAGAGCACACACTAAAGTAGCAACTTCCATTCTCTATTTTTTAATCTAACTTCACCATTTTGATAATAACAGTGTTAGAAAAAATAGGTGTGAGAAAGATTTAACAAAAGTTAATGATATTTCTTGGGCCTTTATGGATTTGGAAAAGGCTTTTGAGAGGGTATACAGGAAGGCACTGTGGGAGGTTTTGCAGATATTTGGGACTGGGGGAAATCTGATAAGGGCAATCAAGAGTTTTTACGAGAGTAATAGAACCAGTGTTAGAATGGGATATATATAGAGAGTGTACGGTCAACCAGATCTGCTTTTCTAAACTTTTTGAAAGTGAGAGCAATCCAGGGAACGTCTGAGGGGTGCATGGTCAGAGTATTGGTGGGAAAGAAGTGGTGATAAGCCTCAGTGATGGTATCAACATAATTATCCCACTTGGTGTCGATATCATCCACTTGGAGAATTTCTGACCAGGAATGGTGTACTATCTACTACTCAAACGCTCTCATGGCTGAGTCAGGGGTGGACCTGTAAGTCCTGACAACATCTGAGCCAACAGCTAGGGAGGTGGTGGGAGCTAGGAGCCAGAAAATAGAGAAGTGAGTGCTGCGTCCCATGCGTGGTAGGGGCTGGGGGGGGGGGGGTTAGTATTGACTCAGGTCAGTCATGATAAAGTCAAGGCTATGCTTATCATTCGTTGAGAAATTTATGACTTGAGTAAAATGGAGTTGATTTAGGATGTCTGATATGTCAATTTCGTTGAAATCACCAGATATGACGATTTTGGCAGCAGGAAATCTTACTCTCAGTACATTTGCTGTATCACTGATGTGGGAGACGAGCAGCTGTGTGGCGGAGGAGCGGGGTGGGTGGTACACAACACAGAAAATGACAGATGCTCTATGGCGAGGATGGGAGGGAGGCGACACCCTCACTCACAAAGCATCCACTCCCTCGGGAGTCACAACAGTTAGGTGTGAGGGGTTGAGGGTTGTCCTGCAGCACATTACTACACCCCCTCCTCGTTTGTCCGTCCTGAGATGGTGGAAAAGTTCATAGCCCACAATTTCACGCACTTCAGGGGCCACTTGCCACGCTTCAGTAATGGTTACACTGTCAGTGCTTGTATCTTTCACTATTGTTATAACTTCCTCTAGTTTATTGTTAAACGATGTTACACTGGATACCAGTACAGAAGGAAGATCATACCATGATCTTGGCACTTCGAAGTGGGTTTTTTTTTTTTTTTTTTAAGGGTTTTCTTTTTCTTTATCCTGTGGTAATGACTGAGATGGCTTTGTTCAAGTGTTTACCTTGCCTTCGACTGCAGTTGCGGAACAGAAGAAGTGCTTTCAGGTGCACAATAACGTTCACAGGGGGCTATCCTAAGCCTGTCCTGAAGCGCCACAGATCGGTGGGGCGGTAACGGAGCTTGGGAACACGCATTGTTGCGCACTAACACGGGCACTACACTCCACAAATGTTTCAAGAATTGTAGATGGAATAACCAGGATCACTGTCAACAGCATCAGAAAGGAATTCTTAATACTAGAAGGGTAGTTGAATCAGGTCATGTTGGCAGAAGATCATAGAAATTGTTTGTTCGTATGTATTGTGGATAAAAGCTAGACGAATCAATTATATATAGATCTCTGATTGGAAGTTTTCTTCATAATTTTAATACTTTCTACATGTAACTGTAGGCCAAGGGAAGAACACAACGCAATACGTTCAAGCGCGCACACGCACGCGCGCACACACACACACACACACACACACACACACACACACACACACACACACACACACACACACACACACACACACACACACACACACACACACACACACACACACACACACACACACACACACACACACACACACACACACACACACACACACACACACACACACACACACACACACACACACACACACGCGCGCGCGCGCGCGCAACTCGATGGCGTGGTTGGTACAGTTCCCGACGGTTACTACGGCGGTCCGGGTTCGAATCCTGCCCAGGACTGAAATAATTTCAGCATCGCTACGCTTCCAGTCGTCACTCCAACTTTCGTGGGCGGGGAGTTGGGTGTGTGTGTGCGTGTAAGGTCATAGCATTACCCATAGATTGGTCATACGAGCTCTGAGCTCTCTTCCGGGAGGGAAATAGCTGTCGGTCACGAGTCCAACAGGTGATCCAAAGACTGTGGTGAATACACACACGCACACACACACACACACACACACACACACACACACACACACACACACACTCACACACACACACACACACACACACACACACACACACACACACACACACACACACACACACACACACACACACACACACACATACACACACACACACACACACACACACACACACACACACACACACACACACACACACACACACACACACACACACACATACACACACACACACACACACACACACACACACACACACACACACACACACACACACACACACACACACACACACACACACACACACACACACACACACACACACACACACACACACACACACACACACACACACACACACACATATATATATATATATATATATATATATATATACACACTAAAATGCAAACATGTATATAATATCATGTCAACAGTTATCTGTATAAAAAAGTAAAACAAACACAAGGTCAAGCATGATCTCAACACTAACATGTGATAAGTTATCCTATATTGATGTGTTTTTGTGGTTTGTACATCATCTACCCTTGATTGTGGCTGATTATATTGTTACAAACGAGGGAACAGATTTATTTGCGCATTTAATCCGTGTCTTCAATGTTTTGATAACAGGAAAGTCACACAGGTTGTGTCTCATGCTAAAATTCTATACATTCGTTCACACTCTCGACATAAATATTAGGGTCTTCGTTGTTTTATTACATGATAAGCTGGATGTGATTTTCTTTTTTGTTATTCATTCAACTGTAGTTTTTATGTACAAAGTTCCTTACTTCAATAAGAGAATATAATAAGCCTTTGATACATTGTAAATGTTCAATTTAGAATATCTTACACCACAGTTGTAGAGCACAATACAAAGCCAATGCATTGGTCGAACTTCCCAGTTACAATATTAATCATGAATTATTGAATATTACAAGGCGTTTTGATATAAATGATTTGATACAATATATAAATTCTTATCATCAAAGTAACCTAATGACACATGATCTACACCTTCAGATATCTACTTACAAGTAGTGATATTCTAATATTAAAAAAATTATAACAATCATAAGTCCCTTAATGTATTTACCACTGATATAATGAGCTTATGAGCTATGTTAACCTAAATACATACATATACCAAAGGTTTTTTCCCACTTACACGGGGGTAGCCAAAAAGAAAAAGGCATAGAAACCAATCCCACCCATTCCATTCCCTACATATTCCACTCCCCTCCACCCTTCTCCTTCCCTTTTATCTTGGCACCTCCTGTCTACTGCTCTGGTCAGAAGCAGTGTCGTAAGACACAGCATATCCACAGCAAGGCTGCTTCATAAATTCGGCGACACCCCCCCACACCCACTCCCCTTCGTGCATCACAGCATCATCCATACACAACCCTTCTCCATTCACCCCTATCTTCTGTCTTCTCCCGTCCTTCCTCAACAGACATTCTTCTCTTTTGTAATGCCCCTTTCACTCCATCCATCCATCTCATCCTTGGACGCCCCATCATATTCACTCCTTCCATCTCTGCCTTCCACACCTCTTTTACTAATCTTTCTTCATTCATTCTTTCTGTGTCCAAACCATCCTAATACTCTTCCTTCAACCCTATCTCCCAGTTCACTTTACACCCCTGTTCTCCTTCTCACCTCCTCATTTCTCACTCTATCATACTTCTCAGACATTTCATCTCAAACACATTCAAACTCCTTCTCTCTTCCTCTCTTATGTTCCATGTTTCTGCCCCGTACAGTGCTGCTGGCACAATCACTCCTTCATATAACCTCCTCTTAGCATCCATTCCCAGATATCTATTTCTCATTACACTTTTTAATCCACCAAGGCATTTACTTGCTCGTCTCAATCTACATTCTACCTCCACCCCCGCTCCTCCCTTTCCTGCCACATTCGCACCCAAGTACCTAAAACTATCCACTTCCTTCAGTCTCTCACCCTTAATGCTAACTTCCAGTCTGCTGTCACTCTCTCCCCTTTACATCTCATCACCTTACTTTTGCCCACATTTATCTTCAGCTTTCTTCTTTCACACACCTTCTCAAACTCTGTCACTAACTTCCTCAATCCCTCCTCTGATCTTGCTACAAGCGCAGTGACATCAGTAAACAACAACTGGCTTATTTCCCACTTTTCTCCATTTTCTTTAACCATCTCCAATCCCTGACTCACCACCCTTGCATTCACCTCTCGCTCCACCCCATCTATGTATAGATTGAACAACCAAGGCGACATAACACATCCCTGACGAAGTCCCACCTTTACCTCAAACCATTCACTCTCTCCATTTCTAATTCTAACACAAGCTCTACTACTCTCCTAAAAACTCTTGACTGCTCTTAACAGCTTTCCTCCTATCCCATATATCTGCAGTACCTCCCACAGTGTCTTCTTGTCTACCCTGTCATAAGCCTTTTTCAGATCCATAAAAGCCCCAAAAAACATCCTTTCCTTTTCCTATAGCTTTCTCACATATCTGTCTTACCACAAAGATCTGATCTACACATCCTCTACCCGTCCTAAAACCACACTGTTCCTCACCATTTACTCACTCTGTTCCTCTACTAATCCTCTCAATCAAGACCCTCCCATAAGCCTTCCCAGTTACACTCAATAAGCTGATCCATGTGAGAGTACTACACTCACACTTGCCCCCCTTTCCATTGTAAAGCGGAACTATACAGGCACTCCTCCAGTCCTCCATCACTCTACCCTCTCTTAAGCAAACATTAAATAACCTCACCATCCAGTCCACCATAATTGTACCTCCTTTCTTCAGACATTCTGCATGGCATCCATACAACCCAGGTGCCTTACCTGATCTCATCATCTTAACAGCTGCTTTCACTTCATCTTTCTCTATTTCTCCTCCATTTCTCTCACTCATCACTCTCATTTTCTTAGCGTTTCCCACTGCAACTACCTTTCCCTCCCTATCCTCCTTCACATTTAGCAACTCCCTAAAATACTCTGCCCACCTTCCTCTCACTGCCTTCTCTTCCATTATCATCTCTCCATCTGCACCTTTTACCTTTTCTTCTCTAGTTGATTCGCCTCCTCTTCCTCTTTTAACTTCCTTCCAAAACATCTTTTTATTACTTTCAAATTTTTCTGTCATACTCTTACCCCATTTCACATCTGGTCTCCTCTTTGCTTCCTTTATCTTATGCTTAGCTTCCCTTCTCTTTACTTTGTACCTCTCATACGATTCCCTCGTCCTAATTTGTAGCCAATCTATAAATGCCTGTTTCTTCTCTTCTACACCCTTCTTTGCTTCCTCATCCCACCACTCACTACCCATCCTTCTGTTTCTTCTGGCCACCTTGTTCCACACACCACCTTTGCACACCTTTTGACTCCCTCCTTGAACCATCCCCATTCCTCCTCCACTTCTAGTTCTACTCTATCCTTTACTCCCTCCCACTCCTCTCTCAGCTTCTTCTTCTACTCATTCTCCTTTTCTTTCTCATTTAAGCAGTTTACTCTAAGCACCTCCCTACCTTCTGCACTTTTCCTCTTTCTCCACCTATTCTCCACTCGCAGTTTACCTTCCACCAAAAAATGATCTGATATTCCCTCACTCTCTCCCCTTAAAACATGTGCATCATTAACTCTTCCTACCGTACTCCTGGTCACCGCTATATGGTCCATTAATGCTCTATCTGCCATCTCTCCATCCACCACCCTCTTCTATGTTTACTTATGCTTGACCTTCTTCCCAAACACTGTATTTGCTCTCATCAACTCTCTTTCAAGATACATCTCCACCATCAATTCTCCACTACGATTTTACCTGGAACTCCATACTTCCCAGTCATTCCGTCTATTGGTTCGTTTCCTACCCTAGCATTGAGGTCTCCCAATACAACTACATTGACATTTCTGCCTAACCCCTCTATGCAGTCATTCATATCTACCCAAAATGCCTCCCTTTCCTCTAAGCTTTTCTCACTACCAGGCCCATACGCACTTACAAAAACCTACTTCTCCCTTCCCAGCTTCACCTTCATCCACATCAACCTTGATGAAACCTCCTTCCACTCCACTACACGCTTCCTTATCTCTTCACATACTAATATAGCCACCCCTTCTCTCCCTCGTACCCTCTTCACTCCTGAGTACCTCCCAGCTATACTTCCAAACTCACACTCGCCCTTCCCTTTCATTTAAGTTCCACTCAAAGCCAACATTTCCATCTTTCTTTTCGCAAACATACTGCCTATCTCTTCCCTTTTACTCACATCTGTACTCACATCTCCCTTCCCAGCTTCACTTTCATCCACATCAACCTTGATGAAACCTCCTTCCACTCCACTACACGCTTACTTATCTCTTCACTTACTAGTGTAGCCACCCCTTCTCTCTTTCGTCCCCTTTTCACTCATGAGTACCTCCCAGCTACACTCCCAAACTCACACTCGCCCTTCCCTTTCATTTAAGTTTCACTCAAAGCCAACACATCCATCTTTCTTTTCGCAAACATACTGCCTATCTCTTCCCTTTTACTCACATCTGTACCACATCCACGCACATTAAAAGACCCAAACCTTAGGGTACTGGTTGGAAAACTTCCAGACCCTCTTATGCCTTTACTTTTTTTTCGGAATGTCCCCTTTGGGGCTACAGGTAGTAGGATTCCTAATCCCATCCCCCGTCCCATTTTTTGTCACCTCTTACGACTCAAGTGGAAAGACTTGGTGGTAGCATTCTCTTCCCCCACCACAGGGTAGGCGAAAAAAGGAAATGAATATTCAGAGAAATGGTACAGGACAGTAACAAGGGGTTGAGGGACAGCATAACGGAGGGACAGTCGTAGTATAAAAATGTCATCAT
>NC_134819.1:40558969-40563969 GCF_046742065.1 Oratosquilla oratoria | reverse complement strand
ATTAATAGAGAGAGATCTTGGGCCGAAGTCAGAGTGTTAGACCCTCAGGGTACCCGTCATTGGTTCCTATGTATAATGTCAAACATTTAAACGTTCAAGATTCTGTTCACGTAACCTAGCACTGAAGCCACTCCCACTTCTGTATCATAAGGATTATAATGCACTATTTTACTTGTCCATAGAAATATACGAAAGCCAATAGGCACATCTGACCTCATAGTCGCAGAAAATAAGTAAATGAATGAATAGATTAAATAAATGAAACAGAGTAAGATAAATAAATATATATATATATATATATATATATATATATATATATATGACGTAAGCCGAATAGGACACATAGGAGTCTTAGCCTTGAGTTTATTCCTGACTCGCTTCGTTGGTATGCTTTTCAAATGTATGTTTTTTCCTTTGAAAAAGCATACCTGCGAAACTAGTCAGGAATAAACTCAAGACTAAGACTCCTGTGTTTCCTACTCCGCTTACGTGAACCTGTCATAATGTCTCAACATATATGTATATATATATATATATATATATATATATATATATTATATATATATATATATATTATATATATATATACACCAAGAGATTTTTCCATCTTATAAGGGAGGTAACCAAGTCAAAGGCGCGTCCATACTCCCAACCATTCCACTCCCATCCGCCATCCTTTCTCCCTTCTCATCTTAGCTCCTTATGTATAACGGGTCATCCCTGTATCCCGTCCACTGCCCTTGGTTAGAAACAATGTAGCAAAACACAGTACATCCATAGCAAGGCCGCTTCTCGATCATTTGATCTTTTAAAGACAATCATGCAAAAGACAATACCAGGAATTAAAAAAACCGAGGAAGACAACGAAGAGGACGGGAGGACAACATCCATGAATGGATAGGAAAAAAATGCAGAGATAGATGGAAGACAAAAACGAATGGAGGAAAACTGTGATTGGTTGAATAGAGAGGATGATTGTGGTTGATTGAATCTATAACGGAGCCCCCACAACGACGAAGAAATTCAAGGGTTGGGTAGCAGGTGAAAGGAGAAGTGTTACCATCTCCTTGATAAATTGTTTACTACGCTAGGAATGTCAAAGAAAATAATAGAAAGGATTACTAATGATTACAAAGAAGGAGCATGCCGACAGAAGACCTTTTGGTTCATAACTAGGTCGGGCGCACAAAAAATATAATAAAGATAAATAGATATTCATTAAAATAATAATATAGATAATTTAATAGATAGATGAATAAGTAAATAAATAAAAAGATAAATAAATGAATAGGTAAAGTTAAATAATAAACAAACAGGTAAATAGTAAATAATAATAAATTGACAGATAAACAATAATAGATAATAATAAAATAAATAATATTATACAGGCAAAGAATAAATAACAAAAAATCATATAAAATAAGTCGCAGACATTACAGCATCTTGCTTACGTTTTTAGCTAAACGAATCTTAAAGTTTTGAACTGAACTACATTGCACTGCCTCTGTAGGAAGTTTATTCCATTCATTAAATACACGGTTGGCGAAGTTGTTTTTACCCATTTCCAAATAAAATCTATTTTCTGACAGATTGAGACCATTATTTCTTGTCGGATTCTCATTCAGATGTGAAGATTTTGTCATTTTTGATATTGCCAATTACCTTTAGAATCTTAAAGATTTGTATTAAGTCACCTCTGAGTCTATGCTTTTTTAGGGAAAGTGGATTCAGATATTCTAGTCGATTTTCGTATCATTTATGTTTGATATTTGGAACCAGTTTTGAAGTTCGCAGTTGTTCTTTTTCCAATTTGTCAATATCTTTAATGAGATTCGGTGGCCATACGGAAACAACATATTCCAAATGTGGACGAAGTAACGATTTAAATAGCTTGTTAATTAGAAATGGACTTTTGAAGTCAAAAGATTGCACAATCATTCCTAGAATCTTATTTGCTTTCTCAGAGGCTGGAATACACTGCTTAGATGATTTGAGATCGTTCCTGATAATTACGCCGAGATCCTTTTCGCTCTCTGCTTTGGTTAACGAATTTCTAGATAACTAGTAATCGTACTTTCTTTTATCTCTAACTATATGCATAGCATTGCATTTAGTTATATTAAACTTCTTTGGGCACAGTTCAGACCATTGCTGTAGTTTATTCAAATCTTTTTGAATATCTAATTGGTTTAAGAGGTCATTTATCATTCCGCTCAGTTTTGTATCATCACCAAGTTAGGAGGCAATATATTTCAGTCCGTGGTCAATAACATTTATATATACTATGAATAAAAGTGGCCCAAGAACGAAACCCTGAGGAGCTCCACTCGTAAATTTTGTAAATGGTGTTCGATGGCTTCTCTGTTGATTGTTTCCACAATTTTTCCTACGGTTGAAGTCAAGTTTATAGGCCCGTAGTTATTTGATTTCTTTTTGTCACCTATTTTGATTACGGGATCAACATAGCTAGCTTCCGTTCCCTTGTGTATATATATATATATATATATATATATATATATATATATATATATATATATGTGTGTGTGTGTGTGTGTGTGTGTGTGTGTGTGTGTGTGTGTGTGTGTGTGTGTATGTATATGTATACGTATATGTATATGTATATGTACATACATGTATATATATATATACATACACATATATATATATATATATATATATATATATTCACGCATACACAAACATACATTCACACACGTACACACACACACACACACACACACACACACACACACACACACACACACACACACACATACACACACACGCATATATGTATATATATATATATACTCGTATATACATATATATTTATATATATATATACACACATATATATATATATATATATATATATATATATAAGATGGTATTGTATTAACTTCCAGTTTTTCTATACCCCTTTAATTTTGTCTTTTGTTATATTTACTGAAGTCAGTTCTCCCTAGACTTTTCACAGGACTCCATGTGAAGTTCACTTTGAGGTGTTTCGTTTAGGAATACTGAACTAAAATAGTTGTTTAAAATATAACACTATCCATCAGCAGATAATATTATACCAATGGGATTCCTAATAACCTTTTTTATCTCTTATGAAATTCTCTCTGAATTTATCAGCGATATTCATCTCGTGTTGTCGATTTAGTCTTTTTAATGTGTTTTTTTTTATCTCTCTGTATTGTTATATATATTTGATAGCCATTAGGTGCACCTGAACATTCGTATTTCTTATAAGCGTGTCTCTTTTTAGCAATACTACTTTCAGTTTCTTTGTCAAGCCATTTTGGGCGAGCCTGATTTGGGGGCGTCTGTCCTGAAACGATTTAAGATGTAAGTATGAATCATCTTAGTAAGCGTATTTTGAAATATTTCTCACATCTGATCTACAGGACATTCACTTAATTTTTCCTCCCAACCTGTAGGCTTAAGCTCCTGACGTAGTCCTATGAACTGAGCTTTACTAAAATTGGGTATTTTAGATACACAGTTATCTATTCTAAATTTCTTTAGCAGTTTGAATCTAAGTTGTGATCACTACTTGCAATGGTTTCACCAACTTCTACATCAGTTATCAAACTTTCGCCGGTTGTGATCAATAGATCGAGTAAATTTCCAAGTCTTGTGGGCTCTTTTATATGCTCAACTAATTAATGGTCACAGAGAAAATCTATCAAGTGACTACCTATATGGTCATGTTTAAGGGTCATCCAATCAATGTCACAAAAATTAAAATCACCCATTATCAATAAGTCCCGGATGCAGAAACTAGACAGTCCCTGTTGCAGAAACTAGACAGTCATACTTCTTGAGTAGCCTGGCATCTGAGGGAATAAAGTAAAAATCATTACACAATATGTAAGGGGTTATGTCAGATTTTTTTTTATTATTTTCCTTACCTTCTGCTGTCCCTCCTTTCTATTCTTCGTCCTTACATCTTCCCTTACCCTATTTTCTCTGTGGGTCCTTCTCCTCGGTACGGTATTGTCCCCTGCAATAGAAGCGCTAGTTATCGTAGACAAAATAAAAAATCAGAATAACAATCCTGCTATCAATAGGGTGTTTTAGATATAAAAAATCGCATGCCGACAGCCATGATGAAAAGAAAAGTACCAGTCGATATGGCAGGTCTAATTGGATTCCACACCGGTCCAAACCTTTAATGATCATTCAAACATAACTTTTTGTTTATCGTCAGATGCTTTATTCAAGTCTGTGTGTGTGTGTGTGTGTGTGTGTGTGTGTGTGTGTGTGTGTGTGTGTGTGTGTGTGTGTGTGTGTGTGTGTGTGTGTGTGTGTGTGTGTGCGCGCGTGTGTGTGTGTGTGTGTGTGTGTGTGTGTGTGTGTGTGTGTGTGTGTGTGTGTGTGTGTGTGTGTGTGTGTGTGTGTGTGTGTGTGTGTGTGTGTGTGTGTGTGTGTGTGTGAGTGAGTGTGTGTGCGCGCGCGCGCGTCCGTTCTATGATAAGCCGAGGATACAATCTGACCGGTGAAGAGGACGACAGTGAAGACTTGACTCAGGGATCCTGAAGCAGCCACAGATGTTCTTCGACCAGCGAGGCCAACGACGGGTTGGCACCGTGCCAGTACACGGGAACCAGCTCCCCACATCGATGTCCCTGCGAGTCAAAGAACTTGAGGTGCGTGTGGCCAACTTTGCTTGAGGAATACTGTACGAAAACGACAAAGAAGAGTTCTGAAGGCTAAGGCGAGGCAAGCAAGAGAGACGTTGATTTTGATGGATGAAATAACGAAAAAGTTACGGGGGGGAGGGATGTAAGTGTGGTGAAGTAAGTTTTATGTACGGTTATATCTATTTTTATTGTTGTCGCTAAGCGATTTCATTCACCTTCATGGCGCTCTTTAGTAGAGAAGGAATCAATCCTTTTAGTAGTGTAAATCGATGTATAGATTCTAGTGCACAAACGATATTTGCTTTATTTTCATTATGCCGATGGATCATCCAGACTTGTTTGAGGAGGTT
Source organism: Oratosquilla oratoria (assembly GCF_046742065.1). Classification (NCBI taxonomy): domain Eukaryota; kingdom Metazoa; phylum Arthropoda; class Malacostraca; order Stomatopoda; family Squillidae; genus Oratosquilla; species Oratosquilla oratoria. The sequence goes on along the minus strand of NC_134819.1, from coordinate 40,558,973 downwards.
TCAA
>NC_134819.1:40536469-40556469 GCF_046742065.1 Oratosquilla oratoria | reverse complement strand
ACCTACATGGGAAAAGGAAAGTAATTGAAAACAATTTGGTCTATATCGGAGGAAGCTATAGAATGAATATGTTGATATAAATGTTACCATCTATACGAGAATTTAAACAAGCAAGAGAACGGCGAGACTAGTAAATAAGGAGAGAAGGAATGAAGGAACGAAGAAAAGAAGGGAAAAAGGTAAGAAAGGAAGGAGACAAAAAGTAAAAGAAACAAGAAAGCAAAGACTTAGTGAAACAAGAAAACAAGACAAAAAAACAGAAGATTTAAAGGAAATAAAATCAAAGAAATAAGAAAACAAGAAGACAAGGAGACATAGAAACAAATAATTGAAAAGACAAAAGACAAAAACAAAAGACAAGAAAAGGAGTAATTACGAAGTCTTGAGAATTAAAAGACACTCAAGCACACAAACAAATAATCAAGCAGGTAACCAACGCAACCACCCAATCAACCAACCAACCATCTGATCAACCAAACAAATATACTAATAAATGAATTATCAAATAAAACATAGGTTGTGAATTAATGAGGAAAAAATCTATATAACAAAAACAGCAAGCGAGCGAGAGAGAGAGAGAGAGAGAGAGAGAGAGAGGGGGGGAGAGGGAGAGAGAGAGGGGGGGAGAGGGAGAGAGAGAGAGAGAGGGTGAGAGACAGAGGGAGGAGGGAAGGAAGGACTTGTATCTCAATAGGGCTTACAAGATTTTAGTATAATTTACCCAGGGTAATTTTGAATAAGATTCTGAATAGAAAAGAGACAAGGATATGGCTTACATAAAAAACCTAAACAAGCATATTTAATGATATCCCCTCTCCAGAATATACACTTTATTGTATATTATCATTCATTTTAATGATTCATGGTTTTAGGTACTTAGCATTCCAGAGGAGTTCAGTGAGGCAATTGAAAATGTATATGGTTGTATGTTAGAGGCTGCTGAGGTAAAATGTATTTTTTGTTAATGTAGAGCATTTAATGTCACTCAACTATCAATCAAATGTGCTATTTGTATCGCATAAACTCTCATCTTGATATTGTTTACAATTTGTAAAAGGTTGGGTTCCCTTCAACAGCATGAAGTCAACTAGCGGCATGTAGAGAAACTATTTATTACATATAATTTTATCTAAGAACTACACGTGTGGAACATTTACATTTCCGGAATTATTCTTACGTTGTTGACGAATCTATCAAATGTTTTCATGACCAGTGTAATGTTTTCAAACTAGTTCGAAGGTAGGAATCATGACATGTTTTCGGAAGAAAGACGAACAAGTCTTCAATAGGAACTTTTCTCTCTTGTAAATTTCATCGCTCGGAGAAGGTCAAGAGGAAGAGACGGCGGTAAGCAAAACCGTGACATTTTGGTGGCAAATGGAACCTCTTCTTCCTGGTCGGCTCTGAGACCTTGAATCTTTCTTCAGAAAATCCATATTTTGACTAACGTTAGACAATTCTAGTCAGAAAAGATACAGTACAGATAAGTATATGAATTAATAAGAATAGATACGATTATAAACAAAAAGACAAATACATAGAGAGGGACAACAAATTCTATTTTATATTATTACAGAGCTAGAAGCCAAAACTTACATTAAAACACTAAAGCATATCTAAATTAGGTTTCATACATTTATAGCACCACCAGTTATATCAATTTATTATACTACATAGCACAATACGTCACAGTGTGTCCTGAGCTACAAATATCTAACTACATGAAATTAAGGATATAAACAAATCTGTACCGTAGCTTGTAACAGCCAAACACAGATGATGTATAATTTAGAAATACCTCCTGACATTTCTGTGAAATCACGGTTTGTGTGGTATCTACTTCCACGTTCCATTACGCCCATCACTGCATTATACTAGAACCAGTGACGCCCAAGACCCAAAAATGGGTCGAGAGTAGATATTTAATTGCCAATACCCAGATTCAAAATGAGGCGACATGAGAAGAGGTCGCATTTGCCATGACTACCGTCAGCACTTTAACACAAGACATAATACTCTTTATAGGTAGATGCGACATCACTCGTAAGAATATCTGTTTACACAAATAAATAAGGAAATAACTAAATAAATGAATAAATAAATGAATAGATAAATCAAATAAAATCAAATAAATAAATAAATAAATAAATTAACAAAATAGAAATAAATAAATAAAATAAATAAATAAATAAATAAAATAGAATAAAAATAAATAAATAGAATAAACAAATAAATAACTAGATAAATTAATAAATAAATAAACAAATAAATAAGAAATAAATAAACAAATAAATAAATAAATAAATAAATAAATAAATAAATAGATGAATAAATAAAAAAAAATAAAATAAAATAAATAAATAAATAAAGAAAGAAACAAATAGATAAATAAATAAATATAAATAAATAAATAAATACATACATATATCAATAAATTTATAAATAAATTGATAAATAGGTAAATAAATGAATAAATAAATAAATAAACAAACAAACAAATTAATAAAAATAAATAAATAAATAAATAGATAAATAAATGAATAAATAAACAAATATATAAATAAATAAATGAATAAATAAATAAACAAATGAATCAATCAATCAATCAATCAATCAATCAATCAATCAATCAATCAATCAATCAATCAATCAATCAATCAATCAATCAATCAATCAATAAATCAATCAATCAATCAATCAATCAATCAATCAATCAATCAATCAATCAATCAATCAATCAATCAATCAATCAATCAATCAATCAATCAATGAAAAAGGTGGAAAAATAAATAAATAAACAAATGAATGAATAAATTAATAAATGAATAAATGAACAAATAAATAAATAAATAAATAAACAAATAGATAAATGAATAAAAATAAATAAATAAATAAATAGATAAACAAATTAATAAATGAATTGATAAATAAATAATAAATGAATGAATAAATGAATAAATAAATAAACAAATAATAAAAATAAATAAATCAATCAATAGATAAATAAATAAATAAATAAATAAATAAATAAAAAATAAATAAGATAAAAATAAATAAATAAATAAATAGATAAATAAATAAATAATAAAAAAAAAAAAAAAAAATAAATAAATAAATAAATAAATAAATTTGATAAAATAATATACCTCTCTTTATAGATGCACCAAGGGCTTCTTCCACTTTATAAGGGAGGTAGACATAAGAGGTCGGAGAGGGGTGTTTGCTTATTAAGTGAAACGGATTTGCTCTGGATGTATTGTGTTTTGCTGCATTGCTGCAGATTCAGGGATAATCAAATCAAGCCCAAAAAGATCAATAGAAATAAAATAACTTAAATTAGATAGTATAGAATAAGGTAAAGTAAGATGATATGAAACGAAATAAAGTCGAGCAAAATTAGAGAAACATTAATAATTCCAAGAATGAGTATAAGTATCAGCATGAGATTCTTATAAATACTTATATTCATTTAGACAGTCTGAATTAATGACAAACCATACAAGGATTCCACTCTCTATCAGTGACGATGTACTGTATGTTTGGTTGTCGACGGGTCATGATGCTTGAGGCATAGCACATTATATCGCAAAGGAACCAGGATATTATGAAACGTTCAGGATATTGTGAAATGTTATTGTACCCCTGATTACTTTTCATACACTACTGATATCGTCCTTATTAATGTCACTGGACCATTTAAATACTTTTATCATATCCTCTCCAACTCTGCTTTATTCTGAATAGTGCATGTTGAGCTTGCTATATCTTTTCATTTAAATATTTCTGACATTGTGAATAACTTCTATCACATATCTTTGGATTCTCTTTCATCTTTCAAAATCCATCCCATAACATGGAGACCAAAATCGTACCATATATCTAGATGAGGTCTAATCAACCGAAGGTATATTTTCAGACTAACATCTGATCTGTTACTGACACTTTTGGAGACAAGTACGAGGACTCTGTTCACTTTATTTCAACTGATTATGAATTAATCTTTAATTTAAACATTGCTTTTATATCCTCCGGCACAACATTTGTTATATTACAAAGGATTACAAAGGAGGAGTATGTCAACAGGAGACCTTTTGGTCCATAACTATGTCGGATACGAAAAAAATATATAATAATGATAAATGAATAAATAAACAAATAATGAATAAAACAAAATAGATAAATGTATAGGTATAGCTAAATAATAAACAAAGAAGGTAATAGTAAATAATAATAGATTCACAGTTAAATAATAATAAATGAAAATCAAGTAAATAATAATAAATAGACAAATAATAACAAACAAACAAATGATATAAAATAAATGGCAGGCATTACACAATCTTGCTTAGGTGTTCATCTAAATGAATATTAAAGCTTCGAACTGAGCTACATTGATTTGCCATTCATTAACTACACGTTTGGCGAAGTTGTTCCAACCCATTTCCAAATCAAATCTATTTCTTGACAGTTTGAGACCATTATTTCTTGTCAGATTCAGTGATATGCATAAAGTTTCAATCATGAAAACTAACAATGATTAAAAATTCAAACACAAGCACATACAATGTCATGCTGTCAACCCAATATCAACTCGGGGTAGCCAATCATATTTATGTTCTCTTTAATCAAATACAAGAACGTCACAAGGCAAACATTCGTATTCGTTTCGAGGGTTTGATGAAATTAATAACGAATGTAGGTACGAGGTAAAGGGAACACGGGCTGAGGAAAATACTTTTATTCCTGAGTAGTTCCACCAGAATGGCTTCTTTTGAAGAAGCAACTCAGGCGAAACTAGTCAGGTATAAAAGTATTTCCCTCAGCCCATGTTCCCTTTACCTCCTATCCACATTCGTCACAATGTTCACACATTTAAAATTATCAACCCTGTAGGGGCTCGAACTGGAAACTGTATGCATGCGCACACACGCGGATGTGCGTGAGGCAACTGGAAGGCCTAGAGTTAGACAGAATCTTACCTTGAACATTTCCAACCCTTAGCAACGGAACATAAGCATATTCTTTTATATTGAACTGAGATGTAATAAATTTCTATAATCACACACACGCACGCACACGAACACACACACACACACACACACACACACACACACACACACACACACACACACACACACACACACACACACACACACACACACACACACACACACACACACACACACACACACACACACACACACACACACACACACGCACGCACGCACACACACACACACACACACACACACACACACACACACACACACACACACACCCACACACACACACACACACACACACACACACACACACACACGCACACACACGCACGCACACACACACACACACACACACACACACACACACACACGCACACACACACACACACACACACACACACACACACACACACACACACGCACGCACACACACACACACACACACACACACACACACACACACACACACACACACACACACGTATATGTATATATATACATACATATATATATATATATATATATGTATATATATATGTATATATACATATACATATATATATATACATATACATATATATATAATGTATATATATATATATATATACACACATATGAATGTATAAAGACATATACATGTACATATACATATTCATATGCATATAAACATACATACACATATACTTGTGTAAAAGACCTTCTGGATACCGTAGTTTTTTTTAAATATCAAGAATGTGATTGATCTCTTCCTGGAGGATTCTTACGAAATCTGACGGAGGCAAGAAGTTAGTGGGACTGCTGAAAGAAGCCCCTAGACTTCCGAAAACACATAAGCCAAACATCCCTATGCGTCCCATCACTTCCGGGATTCGGTGTGCTCCACACAGGTTGGCCAAATGTCTGGCGAAATCCTTGTTCGTCAGGATGGGGTCAATAAGCAAAGCCTACTTGGAAAATTCCCACGATCTAATTGAGAGAATGAGGAATGTGGACCTCACACACAAGACCTTAGTTTCGTATGATGTAACGAGTCTGTTTATAAATGTTTCTATTGCAGGGACGTTGAAGGCAGCAAGGGAGGTGGTTTCCAACATGAGAGATGAGGATTTACCTCTAGGTAAGGAAGACTTTTTGAAATTAATTTCCCTGTGTGTGAGGTTTGGCTCCTTCGTCTTCAATAACGAAGAGGGGTCCCCTCGGTACAATGTTAGCCTCATTGTACATGGAATTGTTAGAAAGGGATCATTTTGTTAACGTAATGGGACAGAATACCATTTGGATGCGATACGTAGATGACGTACTTGTCGTTGCCCCGAGGGAAACCGATCTTAACGAAAAATTGAATAGGTTAAACGGGATAGAACAGGACATTCAGTTCACAATGGAGCATGAAGAAAATAATAGATTGGACTTCCTGGATACAGTGGTTTGGAAAAAAGGGAATAAGACCGCATTTTCAGTTTACAGGAAAAGCACCAACAAGGATGACATCTTTCATTACTACTCGGCCTACAGCAACAGAATTCAAAGTGAAATTGTCATAGGTTTCTTCCTGAGAGCTTTCCGAATATGTAGTGAGGAATTCCTCCAGGAAGAGATTAATCACATTTTTTATATTTTCAAAAAACCACAGTATCCAGAAGGTCTTTTACACAAATTGAGGGAGAAAGACCTTAGACTAAATAAAAGAAGCAGAGGGGATAAAAGAGGAGAGAGTGAGGTTGACAGTAGTGGGATTTGTCCGTCCCCAACTGAAGACACGAGAGTGAAATGGAACAGTTGTTCACCCGGGCAGGGTTGAAAATTGCGTTCGGCACTAGTACCAGGATAAGAGATATTGTGAGGAATAAGAGCAATGGTAAGGTCGAAACAGAAGAAAACAGCTTGATTTATAAAATACCATGTAAAAGCTGTCCCGTTAGTTATTTCGGAAAAAAAAAACCAGCAGAGGGATGAAAAAACATACCTATGAACATAAAAGCGACGTCAGAGCTCACAGAACTTCAAATTTGTTAGTGGTCCACCTTGACAGCTTTGGCCACCTACCAGATTGGGAAAGAACAGAGGTGCTACATAAAGGTCTAACGAGACAGAGATGAAAAGTAATTGAGGCAGCCTTCATCAATTTACATCCATGTAGCACCCACCGTGATGGATTTGTCAAATTGAATCACAATGGCAAAAGCCGACAAGACTGTGAGAATAAACACCTTGTGAGATCGAAACCTTTATTGGTACTACGTTTCGCTTGTTACAGCTTTTTCATTCAGGTAGTGGGCCAGTCCAGCAGAACTATCAAAGAGCTCTCAAGAAGGAGTGACAGCCAGGACGAGATGTGGGGAAAAAACGCTGGTGTCTACCGCATACCCTGTGCTGGATGTGATAAAGTATACATCGGCGAGACCTCCCGTGACCTGAAGACCCGGATCCGGGAGCATCGCTACGATTCCCGGAACAACATCACCACCAACGCCTGTGTTATCCACCGGAACACCAACGACCACCTGATGGATTGTGATAACGCAGAACTTTTGTTTAGTGAACCAGACAGGGTGAGGAGAAAATGCCTCAAAGCTGCCGCCATTCAAAGCTTCAAAACCATTGAGCAGAACAGAGGCATGTTTAACATCGCCCCTCCTATCATCCATCTGTTACCCGCATTAAATAAATGTATGAAATGTCCCCCTTAGTCCACTTCAACAAACTGTCTGAAATGTCCTCCTTTGTCTCCACCAAGTCCCACCCGTCCCCCTCCTCCCCCCTCCCCCTCCACCTACCACCCACCCCTCCCTGATAACCTCTCCCAGTTCCTTCCCTGTTGGCTTATATGTGCTCAGAGTGTGTGTCATGTCTGTACTTGAAAAAGCTGTAACAAGCGAAACGTAGTACCAATAAAGGTTTCGATCTCACAAGGTGTTTATTCTCACAGATTTGTCAAATTGGCGAGAGTAACGGCCAGCTTGGTTCTTCGTGATGCCGAACGGAGGTGCATGAGGAGCGAAGACGAACGGGGTAAGCTGGGAGTATATAAGCTGTGAATGATTTGTTTGTCTACACTCTGAGGAAGTTCTTTCAGGACAAAACGTTAGCACTAAAACTCCAACGGTTCCATGTGTTTACCTCACCACCCTTCCATTCATTCTGTCTTACGCACCTCAACACATTCATATACACATACGTATACTTATATATACATATACATATACATAAACATATACATATACATATACATATACATATACATATACATATACATATACATATGCATATACATATACATATACATATACATATACATATACATATACATATACATATGCATATGCATATGCATATGCATATGCATATACATATACATATACATATACATATACATATACATATACATACACATACACATACACATACACATATACATATACATATACATATACATATGCATTTGCATTTGCATTTGCATGTACATGTACATGTAGGTGTACATGTACATGTAGGTGTACATGTACATGTACATATACATATACATATACATATACATATACATATACATATACATATACATATACATATACATATACATATACATATACACATACACATACACATACACATGTACATGTTCTTGTTACATATACATATACATATACATATACATATACATGTACATATTCATATACATATGATATTATGCAAAGAACATCAGCTTTCATGGATTGCTATGATATTTATGATACCAGTGACGACGCAATGTTTACTGAACAATAGAAATTTTTCCTCCTTTAGATGCTATGTACTTGTAGACTGACAAAATATAAATCGATGAATCTAAAGTGATATTCTTGTAGCTGTGAATAGGTGAATGAGATAGTTTAGGAGTTAATCAGGCCAAATTACTCCCTGCCCATGCCATACGAGGGGATAGCTTACTAACATTTTAATTTGGTAGTATTAAATACCTTTCCAAAAAGCAGCACAAGGTACATAGGCAACTCTCATTGGTCGCACTTTTCTTTCTTCATTCATTTTTTTTTTCTTTTTAGTCAAGTTCCTCATAGCCCACATGGTCTTCTACTAGTTTGCTCGCTTTCATTGTACTCCATTAGATAATCCTATTAGGTGAAACAAATGGAAGTAAATCCACGGTTCCTGTGACCTGACCCAAAGGAGGTATCCGAGGAGCTTAGTTATATGACAGAGTTTTCCTTTCAGTAGTTTCTGCAAGAAGCGGAGAGCCCCATCGATTTTCGGCACTTGGAGAAGCCGCCCGCTGTCGCCAGGTCCTTCCAGGATATGGGCGAGCGTTTCTTTCACTTTTATCGTTCTGGTGCTCCATTTAGATGGGCCAAAGGACGTGGCCGAGCATTAACTTTACGTTTACCATCTAGTTCCTCCATTCAGATTAGCGGCGAACTCTCAAAGCTACTACGCTTAGGTCGGTAACGATACACCGGGGTGCAATGGGAACGCAGGCAGTAAACCTTTGGTCCGTAGTAAATAAAAGAAATACAAAATGAATAGGTAAATAAACAAAAAAGATTATATAAATACATACATAAAAATTAAGTTTTTAATGAAAAGAATGAGTAGATAAATAAATAAGAAAATAAAATTAATAATGATATTGTATTATCCTATATAATGGTGAGAAGTACTTTTAGTTTTGGCATTCTTTTCCAATTTCTTCTCTCTAGATGTCTTCATTCAGGCAGTCTCATGACGGAAGATATTAATATGTTGTTGTCGCACGTTCGGCATCGCCCCCTACATAATTACAATTCCTTCTCCTGGACGTTGAAACTAATTAGACAAAGGTGACGGCTTCGGCCATAGTCACATATTTCAAGGCGTCATCTTATCACCCCCATCAACTAGTGATAATTATTTCTTAATCTTCTTCCTCTTGAGGCCGCTTATTTCTATTCAGTCAAGGGTCAGTTCCCAAAGTGGGGAGGTCAGTCGCACTCCTGTCTAATCCCTGGAGGATCTGACGGGAGTAATTGAAGCAATCAATTCTCCTCAGATGGGATCAGCTCTTCGGGGACGTCATGTCTCTGGATGACGATATATCGTCGACTAATAACGGACGAAGGAGCTCTTTCTCCACTGCGCTCATCGCGGGATTGTAGCCACCATTTCGCTCAGTGGTGAAGTGGACGGTTCATGCTTTATTTTAGTTGAAGTCTATTGGTTGTTTTATGCGACCGAAGAGGCGTATCTGTGTATGAACAGAGTAGTATTTCGTTGATAATAATCAACGCTTAGGGGAAGTATCGGAACAAAGAGATGGAGTCTAGAGATGGTAATAGAGGATGAAGAACGATGGGACAGTAGAAGTTAAAAGTGATAAAAAAAAATTCTTATTGTTTGGATATTAATTTCCACCCATAAAAAAGAATAATCCGTGACTCTGATCCGCAGGGATTTCCCTGATATATTAACTTCATGCGAAAAGGATTTCCTGACAAGTAGACAAGTAGATAAAAAGTTATATCTGGAGTATCATTTTAAATTGATTGTGACGTTAATACTTCTACTTTACAAGATGATTATACTTTAACCTATTTGTTAATACTTGTAATATTACCGTTGTTTACTGAACTAGTCCCCATATATAAACGTTCTACATTTGCTATGAGATATATACGTGAAGAAGGTAAGACAATTTTGGGGAATTTAACGAAGGAAAAGGTGAACGTGACTACCACATGGGCTCTGAATAAGATTTCACTGGTGTTGACCCCATTACTGAATAAAATCACTTGGTAATTTATGTGTTTGGTAGGCCGTGGTATCGAAGGGCTCAAACGCTTTTTCATGACGTATATGAGGATCTTTGAAGTCACGTAACCGAACCCAAAGGACGCCAAGAACGTTTCACTCCTTCGCTCTGAACGGGGGTCGGGGAGAGGTGGGGGGTGGTGGTGGAGGGGGTGCAAAGAGAAATAAAGTTAGAGAGGAGGAGGTTCAATTATTATTTTTTTTTTTTATTTCCTGAGCCAATTAGTGACTACGTTGTAATTACCGCTACGTATGAGCCAATAACATGTCATCTCATTTCAAGGATATTATGGTTGAAGAAGCGCATATGCATGCACACACATATATACACACATACACACACATACAAACACACACACACACACACACACACACACACACACACACACACACACACACACACACACACACACACGCGCGCGCGCGCGCACACAAACACACACACACACACACACACACACACACACACACACACACACACACACACACACACACACACACACACACACACACACACACACACACACACACACACACCTACGCGCATTTGTGTGTTTCTGTGGGTGCGCGCGCGCGTGTTTGCGTGTCTGTATGTGTCTGTGTGTGTGGGGGGGGGATTAGTGTATTGATTGTATGCGTATGAGTGCTTATACTAGATATGCAGTCCTGAAGTAAAGATTGAACTGGGAACCCTATTACACATAACACAGAATAAATATAACTACGATATAAACTTTAACCATCAACCCTCTTAAAACAACGAAGTTCCCTAAGCTTGAGAAACTAGACCGCCGTTAACCCCCCCCCAAAAAAAAAAACAGAATAAGTACACCTCCATAATGAATATTAATATTTTAATAGATAGATTTAACCCTTTTGCGATGATGTTTTTTACTATCCTGACCGAGCTATTTTATCATCTAAATTATGAAAGAAATACATTACTGTAGCAAACAATTCGAACAAGCTATTGACATAAGTTTTGCTACAATATTTTATAATAAAAGATATATTTCATTCATAGAAAATGGAGAAGAGACACAAAAGAAAAAAATTATCCTGTGTATTAAGTGTCGTGGTGTTGTTTAACTTGTTCTTATATGTTCATTAAATCTTATATGTTGTTTTTTAAAAAGATACTTACAAGACTACTCGCAAATATAATAACAAAGAGTGAGTACTTCTTTAGTAGATCCTAGATATACGATTTTATGTATATATACGTATGTACTTATATAAAGTACATATGTATATATACATATATGTTTATAAGCATATATGTATATAGTTGTGAGTATATTCAAGTTCTTTTATGAGAGATTTTATAGAATATTCTACATAGTCGAGTGATAATTGAGGCTTCTCAGTTATTGTATTGTATCTGTATGATACTTGGTATTATATAAGGAATGGAGTATTTACATATGAGCTTTAATAAACATTAATATTCGTGGAAATATCCAGTAAGTAAAGTAGGCTTAATGACAGAAGTTTAAGGGAAACGACTTGCTGAGTCGATCTTAGTCCAGGCTAAGTTGGGTGACTTCAAAAGATCGAAAGCCTCCCCTCAAAAAAAAAAAAAAAAAAAAAAAAAAAAAAAAAAAAATATATAAAAAAATATATATATTCATATATATATATATATATATATGTATACATGTATATATATACATATATATATATATATATATATATACATATACCAAAGGCTTTCTTCCCCTTACACGGGGGGTAGCCAAAAAGAAAAAGGCATAGAAATCACTCCTACCCATTTCATTTCCCATATATTCCACTCCCCTCCACCCTCCTCCCTCCCTCCTATCTTAGCACCTCCTGGATGACGGGTCATCCCTGCATCCTGTCCACTGCTCTGGGTCAGAAGCTGTGTCGCAAGACACAGCACATCCACAGCAAGGCCGCTTCATAAATTCGGCGACCCCCCCTCTCCGTCCCCTCATGCAGGAAAGGAGAAGACGGGGAGAAATCCCTTCGGGCTGCGTCAATTTTTTTCTCATACATACTTCCTCACCCCCTATCCCCCACCCACTCCCCCTCATGCATCACAGCCTCATCTATACACAACCCTTCTCCATTCACCCCTATCTTCTGTCCTCTCCCGTCCTTCCTCTACATAAATTCCTCTCTTTTGTAAATCCCCTTTGCCCCCATCCATCCATCTCATCCTAGGACGCCCCCACATATTCACTCCTTCCACCTCCGCCTTCCCCACTTCTTTTACTAATCTTTCTTCACTCATTCTTTCCATGTGTCCAAACCATCCCAAAACTCTTTCATGATCCCTATCTCCCAGCTCCCTTTCTACTCCTGTTCTCCTCCTCACCTCCTCATTTCTCACTCTCTCTAGCCTAGTAACCCTTATCATACTTCTCAGACATTTCATCTCAAACACATTCAAACTCCTTCTCTCTTCCTTTCTCATGTTCCATGTTTCTGCCCCATACATTGCTGTTGGCACAATCACTCCTTCATATAACCTTCTCTTAGCATTCATTCCCATATATCTATTTCTCATTACACTTTTTAATCCACCAAGGCATTTACTCGCTCGTCTCAATCTACATTCTACCTCCACCCCCACTCCTCCATTTCCTGTCACATTCGCACCCAAGTATCTGAAACTATCCACTTCCTCCAGTTTCTCACCCTCAATGCTCACTTCCAGCCTACTGTCACTCTCCCCTTCTACATCTCATCACCTTACCTTTGCCCACATTTATCTTCAGCTTCCTTCTTTCACACACCTTCTCATACTCTGTCACTAACTTCCTCAATCCCTCCTCTGATCCTGCTACAAGCGCAGTGTCGTCAGCAAACAACAGCTGGCTCACCTCCCACTTTTCTCCATTTTCTTTAACCATCTCCAACCCCTGACCCACTACCCTTGCATTCACCTCTCGCACCACCCCATCCATGTAAAGATTGAACAGCCAGGGCGACATAACACACCCCTGACGAAGTCCCACCTTTACCTCAAACCATTGACTCTCTCCATTTCTAATCCTAACACAAGCTCTACTACTCTCATATAAACTCTTGACTGTTCTTAACAGGTTTCCTCCTATCCCATATGTCTGCAGTACCTCCCACAGTGCCTTCCTGTCTACCCTGTCGTAAGCCTTTTCCAGATCCATAAAAGCCTAAAAAACATCCTTACCTTTTCCTATAGTATTCTCACATATGTGTCTTACTACAAAAATATGATCTACACATCCCCTACCTGTCCTAAAACCACACTGTTCCTCACCAATTACTCCCTCTGTTCCTCTCCTAATCCTCTCAATCAAGACCCTCCCATAAGCCTTCTCAACTACACTCAACAAGCTGATCCCTCTGTAACTACTACACTCACACTTGTACCCCTTTCCATTGTAAAGCAGAACTATACAGGCACTCCTCCAGTCCTCTGGCATTCTACCATCTCTTAAACAAACATTGAATAACCTCACCAGCCAGTCTACCATAACTGTACCGCCTTTCTTCAGACATTCTGCATGGCATCCATTCAACCCAGGTGCCTTACCTGCTCTCATCATCTTAATAGCTGCTTTCATTTCATCCTTCCCTATTTCTCCTCCATTTTCCTCAATCATCACTCATTTTCTTAGCGATTCCCACTGCAACTACCTTTCCCTCCCTATCCTCCTTCTCATTTAGCAACTCCCTAAAATACTCTGCCCACCTTCCTCTCACTGCCATCTCTTCCATTATTATCTCTCCAATTGCACATTTTACCTTTTCTTCTCTATTTGATTCGCCTCCTCTTCCACTTTTAACTTCCTTCCAAAACATCTTTTTATTACTTTCAAAATTTTCTGTCAAACTCTTTCCCCATTTCACATCTGCTCACCTCTTTGCTTCCTTTATATTATGCGTAACTTCCTTTCTCTTTACTTTGTACCTCTCATACGATTCCCTCGTCCTAATTTGTAGCCAATCTATGAATGCCTGTTTCTTCTCTTCTACACCCTTCTTTGCTTCCTCATCCCACCACTCACTACCCTTGTTTCTATTTCCTCCCGCCCTCCTTGTTCCACACACCATCTTTGCACATCTTATGACTCCCTCCTTGAACCATCCCCATTCCTCCTCCACTCCTAGTTCTAGACTATCCTTCACTCTCTCCCACTCCTCTCTCAACTTCTTGTTATACTCATTCTCCTTTTTTTTTCCTCATTTAAGCAGTTTACTCTAAGTACCTCCCTACCTTCTGCTCTTTTCCTCTTTCTCCACCTATTCTCCACTCTCAATTTACCTTCCACCATATATATATATATATATATATATATATATATATATATATATATATATATATATATATATATATATATATATATATATATATATATATATATATATATATATATATATACACACACCTACTCCATCTATTCTCGACTCTCAATTTACCTTCCACCATATATATATATATATATATATATATATATATATATATATAGTGTGTGTGTGTGTGTGTGTGTGTGTGTGTGTGTAAATATATATATATACATATATATACATATATATATGTATATATATATGTATATAGTTACATATATATATATATGTATATACATACATATAAATATACATATATATATATATTTTTTATGTATATGTATGTATGTATATATAGATATATATACCGTTTATATTGAAGGGGAGAGGCGTAAATACCAGACTCAAAGTGGGACGTTTAATAGGACCGTCTTCAGGGATGTGAACTATGGACTATGGACTACATGTATATATATGTATATATATATTTTTTTTTTTTTTTCAACCACAAATCACTTTTAATTCCATGCCATCGCAGTCGAGACAAGAATCGCTCGATGAAGGCATTCGTTGGAAATTGAGCTAACCCGTAACAAAGTTACTCTGACTTGTGGTTGAAAAACGATATTAATTGATCACTGGGAACCATTCAGTGTAAAGGTATATATATATGTATATATATATATATATATATATATGTATATATGTATATATATATGTATATATGTATATATATATGTATATATGTATATATATATGTATATATATATATATATATATATATATATATATATATATATATATATATACATATGCATTACATGGAATTGTGGTACGTGTCCTGTGTCCTGTGTTGAATAATACATTTTTCATACAATGGCGAGGCAAACTTTTCAAAGCACTAGATTTTTGCAGCTGAGTATTATTTATATGGAGGTATTTTAGAATAAAAAACACACGTGGCATATGTACAAACACTACGGCCTTTTTTTTATTCCAGGAAGCAGATATAAAACAGTATTTTTTGGTAGCCTACGTCAAGTCTCACATATTTACAATTACGATTTATTTTATGTGTATGTATGTGTACATGTATATATGACTTTGTTACCGTGAGAATTACCTGTCCGTTGGTCTTTGCAAGATACATCTTATCACTAAAATTAATTGTAGAAGTGTTATTACTTGTCATAGTAAATGTGAGGTTAAAGAAAAATCGGTCTTATATTAGAATTAAATGAAAAATGACATTACGTCACTTTTCTTGCATTCGTTACTGAACACACCAACGACTTATTTTATAACATCAGAAACTCTCGCGTCCTTTGCAAAGTATGGAAGATACCTTGTATGATATATACTCACAGAGACTTGATCCTATTGAAGCAATATCTCATATTGGGGATTAGAATAAAAATGAAAAAAATGGAAACTCCGGATACCAGAAGCATTTCCTAATATTCTAAGATATTTTTGAAGATATTTTATCTTAAAATACAAATAATTTATGGTTATAGATTGAACATTCCTCACCTTGCAAGAAATTTATGAAGTTCTGAATTGACTGAATTGTTCTGATTTGAATTGAGTTAGCCTTTTATCTTTTTATTTGTTATATGTTGCATATCTCTTCATTCAGCTATCATTTATAAATTTCCTTTTATATATGTATATGTATCTAAAAAAAATTAGACAAATTATTATGTCCTAATCACTCCAACGTTTTGCTAAAAAATATATATATTTAGAGTTATCATTATATACCGTCTGGGGTATTGGCTGCTTGTTGTTGTGGCAAAGTAGCATGCAGTTGATACTTTAGGGTCTATATGGGGCGCCCCTACGGACCAGAGCCACACATCATTTTGTCTATGATAGAGGAAAACTCTTCATAGAGAAATGATGACACTTTTATACTACGACTGTCCCTCCGTTATGCTGTCCCCCAACCCCTTGCTGCTGCCCTGTACAATTTTTCTGATTATTCATTTTCTGCTGTGGGGGAATTCCCTGTGGTGGTGGAAAAGAATACTGCCGCCAAGTATTTCCACTGGGATCGTAAGAAGCGAGAAGAAAGGGACGGGGAGTGGGACTAGGCATCCTTATCCTTGTAGCCCCACAGGGCACATTCCTAAACGAAAAAGTGAAGGCATAAGAGGGTCTGGGAGTTTTCCGACCAGCACCCTAAGGTTTGGGTCTTTTAATGTCCGTGGATGTGGTACAGATGAAAGTGAAAGGGAGGAGATAAGTAGTATGTTTATGAGAAGAAAGATATATTTGTTGGCTTTGAGTGAAACTAAGTTGAAAGGGAAGGGTGAGTGTATGTTTGGGAGTGTAGGTGGGAGGTTATCAGGAGTAAAGAGAGGGCGAAGGAGGGAAGGGGTGGCTATTCTTGTAAGTGAAGAGATAGGTAAACGTGTAGTGGAGTGGAAGGAGGTTTCCTCAAGGATAATGTGGATGAAGGTGAAACTGGGAAAGGAGATGTGGGTCTTTGTAAGTGCATATGGGCCTGGTAGTGAGAAGAGTGTAGAAGAAAGGGAGGCCTTTTGGATAGATTTAAATGAGTGCATAGAGGATTTAGAGAGAAATGTCAATGTAAAAGTACTGGGAGACCTTAATGGTAGGGTAGGAAATGATCCAATTGATGGAGTGATTGGGAAATGTGGAGTTCCAGGAAAGAATTGTAGTGGAGAGTTGATGGTGGAAATGTCTCTAGAAAGAGAGTTGATGATAGCAAATACAGTGTTTCGGAAGAAAGTCAAGCATAAGTACACATGGGAGAGGGTGGTGGAGGGAAGGGTGGTAGATAGAGCGTTGATGGATTATGTAGTGGTAAATAGGACTGTGATAGGAAGAGTTAAGGATGTACATGTGCTAAGGGGAAAGGGTGGGGAAATATCAGATAATTTTTGGGTGGAAGGTAAGTTGAGAGTGGAGGATAGATGGAGGAAGAGGAAAGGGACAAAAGGTAGGGAGGTGCTTAGAGTGAACTCTTTAAATGAAAAGGAAAAGGAGAAGGAGTACAAGAAGAAGCTGAAGGAGGAGTGGGAGGGAGTGAAGGATAGAGTAGAGCTAGGTGTGGAGGAGGAATGGGGATGGTTCAAGGAGGGAGTCACAAAGTGTGCAAGGATGGTGTGTGGAACAAGATGGACAGGAGAAAATAGATGGAAGGGTAGTGAATGGTGGGATGAGGAAACAAAGAAGGTTGTAGAAGAGAAGAAGCGAGCTTTCACAGATTGGTTACAAAATAGGACGAGGGACTCATATGAGAGGTACAAAGAAAAAAAAAAGAAATAAAGCAAAAGGTAAAGGAGGCAAAGAGGAGAGCAGATGTGAAATGGGGTAAGAGTATGACAGAAAATTTTGAAAGTAATAAAAAGATGTTTTGGAAAGAAATTAAGAGAGGAAGAGGAGGCGAATCAAGTAGAGAAGAAAAGGTAAAAGGTGCAGATGGAGAGATGATAATGGAAGAGAAGGCAGTAAGGGAAGGTGGGCAGAATATCTTAGGGAGTTGCAAAATGTGAAGGAGGATATGGAGGGAAAGATAGTTGCAGTGGGAAATGCTAAGAAAATGAGAGTGATGAGTGAGGAAAATGGGGGAGAAATAAGGAAGGATGAAGTGAAGGCAGTTGTTAAGATGATGAAAGCAGGTAAGGCACCTGGTCTGAATGGATGCCATGCAGAATGTCTAAAAAAAGGAGGTACAGTGATGGTGGATTGGCTGGTGAGGTTATTTAATGTTTGCTGGAGAGAGAGTAGAGTGCCGGAGGACTGGAGGAGTGCCTGTATAGTTCCATTTTACGAGGGAAAAGGGGACAAGTGTGAATGTAGTAGTTTTAGAGGGATTAGCTTGTTAAGTGTAGTTGGGAAGGCTTATGGGAGGATCTTGATTGAGAGGATTAGGAGAGGAACAGAAGGAGTAATTGGTGAGGAACAGTGTGGATTTAGGACGGGTAGAGGTTGTGTAGATCAGATCTTTGTGGTAAGACAGATATGTGAGAAAGCTATAGGAAAGGGGAAGGATGTTTTTTAGGCTTTTATGGATCTGGAAAAGGCTTACGATAGGGTAGACAGAAAGGCACTGTGGGAGGTTATGCAGATATATAGGATAAGAGGAAAGCTTCTAGGAGCTGTCAAGAGTTTTTATGAGAGTAGTAGAGCTTGTGTCAGGATTAGAAATGGAGAGAGTGAGTGGTTCGAGGTAAAGGTGGGACTTCGTCAAGGATGCGTTATGTCGCCCTGGCTGTTCAACTTATACATGGATGGGGTAGTGCGAGAGGTAAATGCAAGGGTAGTGGGTCAGGGATTGGAGATGGTTAAAGAAAATGGAGAAAAGTGGGAGGTGAGCCAGCTGTTGTTTGCTGACGACACTGCGCTTGTGGCAGGATCGGAGGAGGAGCTGAGGAAGTTGATGACAGAGTTTGGGAGAGTATGTGATAGAAGAAAGCTAAAGATAAATGTGGGTAAAAGTAAGGTGATGAGATGTACAAGGGGTGAAAGTGGCAGTAGACTGGAAGTGAGCATTAAGGGAGAGCGACTGGAGGAAGTGGGTAGTTTTAGATACTTGGGTGCAAATGTGGCAGGAAAAGGTGTAGTGAAGGTGGAGGTAGAATGTAGATTGAGAGAAGCGAGTAAATGCCTTGGTGGATTGAAGAGTGTAATAAGGAATAGACATTTGGAAATGGATGCTAAGAGGAGACTGTATGAAGGAGTGATAGTGCCAACAGCACTGTATGGGGCAGAAACATGGAACATAAGAGAGGAAGAGAGAAGGAGTTTGAATGTGTTTGAGATGAGGTGTCTGAGAAGTATGATGGGGGTTACTACGCTAGATAGAGTGAGAAATGAGGAGGTGAGGAGAAGAACGGGGATGGAAAGGGAGTTGGGAGATTGGGTTGATGAAAGAATATTAGGATGGTTTGG
>NC_134819.1:40521469-40523969 GCF_046742065.1 Oratosquilla oratoria | reverse complement strand
TGTCAATGTAAAAGTACTGGGAGACCTTAATGGTAGGGTGGGAAATGGTCCAATCGATGGAGTGATTGGGAAATGTGGAGTTCCAGGAAAGAATCGTAGTGGAGAGTTGATGGTGGAAATGCCTCTAGAAAGAGAGTTGATGATAGCAAATATAGTGTTTCGGAAGAAAGTCAAGCATAAGTACACATGGGAGAGGGTGGTGGAGGGAAGGGTGGTAGATAGAGCGCTAATGGATTATGTAGTGGTAAATAGGATTATGATAGGAAGAGTTAAGGATGTACATGTGCTAAGGGGAGAGGGTGGGGGAATATCAGATCATTTTTTGTGGAAGATAAATTAAAAGTGGTGGTAGATGGAGGAAGAGGAAAGGGACAAAAGGTAGGGAGGTTCTTAGAGTGAACTCTTTGAATGAGAAGGAAAAGGAGAAGGAGTACAAGAAGAAGCTGAAGGAGGAGTGGGAGGGAGTAAAGGGTAGAGTAGAGCTGGGTGTGGAGGAGGAATGGGGATGGTTCAAGGAGGGAGTCATAAAGTGTGCAAGGATGGTGTGTGGAACAAGAAGGACAGGGGGAAATAGAAGAAAGGGATGAGCAAACAAGAAAGGTTGTAGAAGAGAAGAAGCGAGCTTTCACAGATTGGTTACAAAATAGGACGAGGTAGTCATATGAGAGGTACAAAGAAAAGAAAAGAGAAGTAAAGCAAAAGGTAAAGGTTGCAAAGAGGAGAGAAGATGTGAAATGGGGTAAGAGTTTGACAGAAATTTTTGAAAGTAATAAAAAGATGTTTTGGAAAGAAATTAAGAGAGAAAGAGGAGGCGAATCAAGTAGAGAAGAAAAAGTAAAAGGTGCAGAAGGAGAGATGATAATGGAAGAGAAGGCAGTAAGGGGAAGATGGGCAGAATATTTTAGGGAGTTGCTAAATGTGAAGGAGGATAGGGAAGGAAAGATTGCTGCAGTGGGAAGTGCTAAGAAAATGAGAGTGATGAATGAGGAGAATGGAGGAGAAATAAGAAAGGATGAGGTGAAGGCAGTTGTTAAGATGATGAAAGCAGGTAAGGCACCTGGTCTGGATGGATGCCATGCAGAATGTCTGAAAAAGGGAGGTACAGTGATGGTGGACTGGTTGGTGAGGTTATTTAATGTTTGCTGGAGAGAGGGTAGAGTGCCGGAGAACTGGAGGAGTGCCTGTATAGTTCCTCTTTACAAGGGAAAAGGGGACAAGTGTGAATGTAGTAGTTTCAGAGGGATTAGCTTGTTGAGTGTAGTTGGGAAGGCGTATGGGAGGATCTTGGTTGAGAGGATTAGGAGAGGAACAGAAGGAGTAATTGGTGAGGAGCAGTGTGGATTTAGGACAGGTAGAGGTTGTGTAGATCAGATCTTTGTGGTAAGACAGATATGTGAGAAAGCTATAGGAAAGGGGAAGGATGTTTTTTGGGCTTTTATGGATCTGGAAAAGGCTTATGATAGGGTAGACAGGAAGGCACTGTGGGAGGTTATGCAGATATATGGAATAGGAGGAAAGCTTCTGGGAGCTGTCAAGAGTTTTTATGAGAATAGTAGAGCTTGTGTCAGGATTAGAAATGGAGAGAGTGAGTGGTTCGAGGTAAAGGTGGGACTTCGTCAAGGATGCGTTATGTTGCCCTGGCTGTTCAACTTATACATGGATGGGGTGGTGGGAGAGGTAAATGCAAGGGTAGTGGGTCAGGGATTGGAGATGGTTAAAGAAAATGGAGAAAAGTGGGAGGTGAGCCAGCTGTTGTTTGCGGACGACACTGCGCTTGTGGCAGCATCGGAGGAGGGATTGAGGAAGTTGGTGGCAGTGTTTGGGAGAGTATGTGATAGAAGAAAGCTAAAGATAAATGTGGGTAAAAGTAAGGTGATGAGATGTACAAGGGGTGAAAGTGGCAGTAGACTGGAAGTGAGCATTAAGGGAGAGCGACTGGAGGAAGTGGATAGTTTTAGATACTTGGGTGCAAATGTGGCAGGGAAAGGTGGAGTGAAGGTGGAGGTAGAATGTAGATTGAGAGAAGCGAGTAAATGCCTTGGTGGATTAAAGAGTGTAATGAGGAATAGACATTTGGGAATGGATGCTAAGAGGAGACTGTATGAAGGAGTGATTATGCCAACAGCACTGTATGGGGCAGAAACATGGAAAATGAGAGAAGAAGAGAGAAGGAGGTTGAATGTGTTTCAGATGAGGTGTCTAAGAAGTATGATGGGGGTTACTATGATGGGGGTTACTTCCCATTCAACTTTGAATTTAATATTAGTGGCTAAGTTGTTTAGTTGTTCAAAGAACGGGGATCTTTTGATGCTTTCTTTGAACAACTAAACAACTTAGCCACTAATATTAAATTCAAAGTTGAATGGGAAGTGGATAATAGACTACCATTTTTAGATATCCTATTAATACGGCATCAGGACCAATTGTCCTTCACTGTGTACAGAAAGCCCACACATACGGGGAGTTATGTGCACTTTTTCAGTCACCATCCTGATAAAAT
>NC_134819.1:40511469-40516469 GCF_046742065.1 Oratosquilla oratoria | reverse complement strand
GCCAGCATGGTTTCAGACGGAAACGTTCTTGCGTGACTAACTTACTCGAATTCTACAACACAGTTATCTCGAATTATGACAAAATAAACAATATAGATTTAATATATCTAGACTTTGCAAAAGCTTTTGATACCGTCCCACACGAAAGACTACTTACTAAATTAGCTTTGCATGGAATAAGTGGTAGCCTATTAGGTTGGACTAGTAATTGGTTGAAAGGTCGAAAACAGAGAGTTGTTTTAAATGGAAAAACTTCTGGATGGAAAAGTGTTGCAAGTGGAGTTCGTCAGGGTTCCGTTCTTGGGCCACTTCTATTCATAGTATATATAAATGATATAGACCATGGACTAAAATCTACTGTTTCCAAATTTGCTGATGATACAAAACTGTGCGGAGTGGCAAATGATCACTCAAACCAATTAGATATTCAAGAAGATTTAGATCAATTACAGCAATGGTCTGAAAAGTGGCTAATGAAATTTAACACAAGTAAATGGAAGGTAATGCACATAGGTAAAAATAACAGTAAGTACGATTACAAGTTATTTGGAAATTCGTTAACAAAAGTGGATAGTGAAAAAGATCTCGGCGTAATTATCAGTAACGACCTCAAATCATCCAAGCAGTGTATTTCAGCCTCTGAGAAAGCAAATAAGATTCTGGGATTGATTGCGCGATCTTTTGATTTCAAAAGTCCATCACTCATTAACAAGCTATATAAATCGTTAGTTCGTCCACATTTGGAATATGCTGTTTTCCGTATGGTCACCGAATCTCATTAAAGACATTGACAGACTGGAAAAAGTACAACGGCGAGCCACAAAACTGATTCCAAATATCAAAAATAAATCATACGAAAATCGACTAAAGCACATGAATCTGTTTTCCCTAAAAAAGCGTAGACTCAGAGGTGACTTGATACAGGTCTTTAAGATTTTAAAGGGAATTGACAACATCAAAAGTGAAAAATTTTTCACATTGAATGAGAATCAGACAAGAAACAATGGTTTCAAACTGTCCGGAAATAGATTCAATTTGGAAGTAGGTAGAAACAACTTTGCCAACCGTGTAGTTAATGAATGGAATAAACTTCCTGCACAGGTAGTGCAATGTAGTTCAGTTCGAAGCTTTAAGAATCATTTAGATAAATACCTAAGTAAGATGCTGTAATGATTATAATTTATGTTATATTATTTGTTTTTGTTTTGTTATAATTTATCTGTCTGATTTTCATTTATTATTAGTTATATGTCAATTTATTATCATTTACTATTTACCTGTTTGTTTGTTATTCAACTATACCTATGCATTTATTTATGTATTTTATTTGTTATTTACATTATTATAGTTTTTATTTATTATTAATATGATTTTTTTTTTTTTTTTGCATCCGACCTAGATATGGATCAAAAGGTCTCCTGTCGGCATGCTCCGCCTTTGTAATCCTTTGTAAACAACCACCGCTGGTATCTGACCCAGGAACTGGTGACATTCACCTTGTTCAGTTCACATGACAGCATGACCAAGTCTGCAAAGGAGAAGCTCACAGTCAAGCTTTCAGAAACAGAGAAACCTGATAGCTACAGGAAAGGCAAGCCAGTGTTTCCTGTCATCAACACAGCTACAGTTCTCACAGATCTGGTAGGGCCAGAGTCTCACTTTCTGTTTGATGCTCTTGGGGTGGAATGTGACTGGCTCACTACTCCTGCTGACACCTGGGAAGACAATGACAGCTACAGGAATGCACAGAAGTTTGTGAGGTCAGTGAACGTGACCAATGATGTGGCTGAGAGAGGTGTGAAACTGATGAGTGACTTGGCGACTCAGATCACAACTGACCCACAGTAGAGAAGCTGTTTACTACAAGTTGTGGAGTACCACAGGAACAAATTTGACAGTTTCAAGAAAGCCACATTAAACAAGTGACAATATATGTATTAGTGACATCCTATCTGACATTTTTTTTACACAATATTTGTGTCAGTGCAGTGCTATCATACTACCACGTTGATTTTTTGCCGTGTCCCATCTCAAGACACAGACGTAATTGTACATGTATATCACCGTTGTATTTATCTGTAGTAAGTTTAATTTGTACATCATTGTACTTTCATAACTTGCCATCACATTGTGTAATCATCTTTACCAATCCTCAGGATGGTTTGCATTCAGCTTGTCAAAAAGTAAATCATTCATTGTTTGTTGTCTATATTACAAAGTCATAGTGTTCTACTCATATTTGTACCCAGTTTGACTGCTACTTAGTACTAACTTAATTATGTTTGTATGCTATATCAAAACCATCACTTAGAAAAAAAAATTCAATTAAACAACACATGTTTATAGAACAAAGCTGTATAGACTATAGAGTAATTTTTCTTTTTAGATAAAGTTATGTATCATATGACGTCATCCTTTCCAAGCATCAAAAATATGTATGTTTGTGCATTAAAATTAGTTACAATTTACACAGGTGTTCATATGTTTGACACCATATGCAAGAAACTTCCATTAGCTTTCATTTGGTACCACTTTCAATGCTATAGAATCAACCTCTGGGAAGTTACAATAAAACCAAGGACATAATATCCCGAATTTTGCAGCGTTTATGAAAGACATCAACAATAAAACTACATGGCTCTTGAGGCAGGCATAGCCAAGGTCCAAGATCAAAGCAACTGGTATATTTAGTTAATTTAGACCTTGGAGAATGGGAATAATATAGGTTTGCATAAGTTTGATGAAAAAGGTCTAAATTATATATATATATATATATATATATATATATATATATATATAGATATATATATATGTATATATATATATATATATGTGCATGCGTGTGTGTGTGTGTGTGTGTGTGTGTGTGTGTGTGTGTGTGTGTGTGTGTGTGTGTGTGTGTGTGTGTGTGTGTGTGTGTGTGTGTGTGTGTGTGTGTGTGTGTGTTAGTGTGTGTGTGTGTGTGTGTGTATGTGTGTGTGTGTGTGTGTGTGTGTGTGTGTGTGTGTGTGTGTGTGTGTGTGTGTGTGTGTGTGTGTGTGTGTGTGTGTGTGTGTGTGTGTGTGTGTGTGTGTGTGTGTGTGTGTGTGCGTGCTTGCGTGCGTGCGTGCGTCCGTGTGTCCGTGCGTCCGTGCATGCGTCCGTGCGTCCGTGCGTGCGTGTGTGTGTGCGTGTGTGTGGGGGTGTATACATATACCACAACTAACACTACAGTCGGACTAAAGAATGAGTTGAGTAAACGAAAGTATATATTTCGATTACTAACTGTAATTCTCTTCAGTAGTACAAAGTGGAAGGAGGATGCTATCCTAAATAGCAACCTCTTACAAAGGAAAGGGACCTAGGAAAAGAATAAATGTCACTCCCCTAACCAAATGTGACCTGAGGATGACATGAGGTCGGGTCAGGGAGCGGGGGAGAAAACTTGTTGACAATTTGTTTGGTGATGAATAATCCTGCTATCATATCTAGGTTCCAATGACCCTGGGAAATATTCATCGTGGGCAAATATTCTTCGGTTTTTGTTGAACGTTCACAATTTGCTAACACCGTGCGTAAGCAAATTGTGAACGTTCAACAAAAACCGAAGGAAGTAGAGTCATCTGGTGTTTATTGTTTGCCCTGCCAAGATTGTGATTTAATTACTTGGGTCAGACCGGGATAGATTTGAACACTAGATTGGCAGAACATAAAAGGTCAATTAGGTATGGGCAAGAAAATTCGGCTGTATTTCTTCATGTCAAAAATATGAATCATTCTTTCGACTGGGGTAAGGCCAGATTAGTGTTCGAGTCCTACTGCGGTTTCAGGAGAAAAATAGTTGAATCAGCATTAATTGACATTATTTCACGCGCGGCAGTTAGTAGACTGGTACGGTGCTTACAACCTCCCTTCACCTCACCCTCACCCTCCTCCGCCAACCCATTTTACCCCGCGCCTGAGTAATGCCATCTGTCCGCATTCCTTCTCTTTTCTGTAGCTTATAAGTCCCCTCTGTTCCTCTGTCTCATGTGCTTTCCTGAAGAGGGCTACAGTTGATTCTTCTTCATTCGAAGTTTTTTTTTCCGACTGCGGATTTTCCTTTATATATATATATATGTATATATATGTATATATATATATGTATATATATATCAAATATGTATATATATATATATATATATATATATATATATATATATTGTATATTCAGGGCGCAGATTCTCACAAAAACACACGGAGTTAAACACAACAGCATTTTGACACTGGTAAATCTACTAACATAGCTTTTCAAATTTCCTAACAGTAGGTCTCATTACAGGAGGGAGGGCAAATACAAGCCAACCAAATTAATCCATATTTAATATAACGATTCCACTAAAGGGAGTCAACTTCAGAATAGTTACAAGAGAAAAGTCACAATTTTCAAAGCTACATGATTCACAATTGACAATGGTGTACAGACATATGGGCCGCTTGGGAACGGTGCATGGTTCGTGATCCGTTACGTAGCCGGACACTACGTCTTGGAAGGGAAGGGGGAGGAGGGGGAGTCAGGTAAGGTAGGTCTTCTCGCTGGGTCACCACGCTGGTCATGTGGGGGTTGGTGAGGTGTAGGAGGGGGAGGGGGAGAGGAAGAAAGTGGGTGTTGCTGTTGTTGGGCTCCAAATCTCGTGGAAGAATTAAATAGCGGGATGGCAGAAATCATATTACATTGAATATTAGTAATTGGAGCTCTCTCCCTAATGTGGATGGCTTCAAGCATTTTTAGTTCCTTAATTTTGGCACAGTGTGCAACTATCCTAGTGTTATCCACGATTGTCTTCCTATCGATTAAAGCCTGGTGGTATTGGAGGTGGTGTTGTTTAATTGCTCCTTGTTGTAAATGTAGGGACAACCGTCTACTCAGTTGGCATGTCGTGAACCCAATGTATGAAGAATTACGAGGTGCGCAGCCCCCAGTTATACAGCGATATTCATAAATGACATTGGTTCTCGATAATATGCCGCCATTGCCAGAC
>NC_134819.1:40498969-40506469 GCF_046742065.1 Oratosquilla oratoria | reverse complement strand
TCTGCCCCGCCTCCTCATTTTTTTGTGCCTAATCGTGTATTGCTAATTCCGCCCCTATTTTAGACCAGTTGATAGATCCTTTTCTATTATTTTCAAATGTTATTTATAAATAATATTTATAAATAATGGAAAAGGATTCATCAACTGGTCTAAAATAGGGGTGGAATTAGCTATACACGATTAGCCACGAGAAAATGAGGAGGCGGGGCTTAGAGCGGACAAGTCGTCCACTACAACTAGAAGACGCCCTTCAGAATATACATAATTTTATAATCCCATGTACTTTGTAGTCTCTCTGAAGAAGGTGTAAATCCGAAACGTTAGAGGATCAAACTCGGCTCTGACTTGTGTGTTTCTTTACCACCCTCCTATTATAATTATCTGTCCAGATGGATAACACACACACACACACACACACACACACACACACACACACACACACACACACACACACACACACACACACACATACATACACACACACACGCACACACGCACACACACACACACACGTGCGCGCGCGCACACACACACACAAACACACACACACACACACACACACACACACACACACACACACACACACACACACACACACACACACACACACACACACACACATGTGTGCGTGTTTGTGTGAATACATGTGTGTGTGTGTAAAACCTTGAACTAAAGAGGAACATTCCCACTGTCCACATGTCCAGATCGGCGAAGTAGCTATGGGGGTCATCATTTGGTGTTCTCTTTGATTACACCATGTACACATTTTTTGTTCTCCGGTTCTATGTGTCATTTCCTGGTTTGTTATATCTCATAATTATAGAACAAACTAGCATTTCATCTGAAGTTTGGGTTTGTGATCAGGACTTTGATATTTCGATATTTTCATATTTAAAAAAAAAATAAACTTTTAAATTTGTCAGTTCATATAATTAAATCAACAAAGTATATATTTATTTTATAACACAAACTTATCAAAAACAAACAACTGAAAACAAATGACATTTATAAAATAACTTAAACACGTCACAAATGACTGGATTTCCTGGATTTGCGGTTGTAGTCCAGGTCGGATCAGCCCCCAGATATAGTCCCCCATCAATTTTTCATTGTAGTGGCAATAGTGCCTCCGCTCTATCTCCTTCATGTCTTGGTAGAATTGATCGCCTTGTTCTTCTGAATAGGCGCACATGTCCTTAATTTTGTCCAGGTTAGCGTCCATCAAATGAAGTTTAAAAGACTTCGTGCATCCCTTGACGCCAAAAACCTTGACCAGATCCTGCACCAGCCCTTGGCATTTTTCAGGTCTGTAGTTGCCCAGGGAGCTCTTGACAACTGCTATGAAACAATTCTATACTATTTTCTCAATCCTACTTAGCTTATTGGAGAATTTGGTAGACTCGACCACTTTCTTTATTTGAGGTTCAACAAAAAATTCACCTTTGATTTTGGGCACAGATAACTTGGGGAAGAGCTCAGGAAGGTACTTAAAAGAGACTGATTCCTAGTTGAGAGCCTGCACGAGCTGCTTCATCATCCCCAACTTAATGTGCAGTAGCAGCATGAGCTCAATCTTAGGATCTACCAGTGGCTCCTACATGACGTTCCGGGTCCCAGCTACATACTGTGTTCGCTGCACCCAATTCTTCCTTTTGTAGTTGTCAGAGGTGGGTCTGCTGTCCCAAAAGCAGGGGAAGCATTGGAATTTGATAAAGCCTCCCTGAAGACCAAGCAGGAAAGCCACCATCTTAAAGTCTCCAATGATTTCTGTAAGAAGTAAGGTAGATATAGGGGTAGGTGGCGAGAATCTAATTTTTATGAGTTGGATATTTTGTAAAAAATAGCCGCGAATGAATTGCATAATCTCGCTCCTCGTCTAAATTTTATTAACAACAGCTGGGACCAGATTTTATTACTCTATTATGCTGATGTAACAATATGTAAACTATCCCAGTATGCATCGATATCGTTATTGCTTCAGTAAACAGTATTTCTTAAGACGTTTGTAACAGTCTCTCTGATTGGAAAAAGGGTGGTATTTGAGAAAAATTTATTGGTTTATGGGAGTAAAGCCACACCCTTAATGGAGGCACTTAGATGTAACAGTAAAGATCATTGGACTGGGAAAGTCGTGAGGTCGGTGCGAGTTGGCTTAGGACGTAAATTGAGGACCCCAGAGGGAGTCCTTTGGCGTAAATTGAGAAGCCAAGTGTAATATTATTCGGGAAGAAAAGAAAAAAAAAACTTGACCTCCATTTAATTCACAGAAAGATATGGTAAAGGGCGTTCTTATGTAAGACAGTGATGTAAAGAAAGATGAAAGGGAAAGAAGAAATAAAAACCATAGAAGGGAAGAGTAAAAAGAAGTAAACCGTAGTTACAACAGTGTTAACGGAGATGACGAAGATAGTAGTGGTGTGCAGCTAAGGATGTAACAAATGAATAGAAAACGCTTCCGAAGAGATGGGAAGAGTGCATCAAACTACAGGACTTAGTGCAAGATACGGCTACGAGTTTACGGGTGCACCAATCTACAGTACACGCAACCACGACCATGCACAACCACAACCACAACCACAACCACAACCACAACCACAACCACAACCACAACCACAACCACAACCACAACCACAACCACAACCACAACCACAACCACAACCACAACCACAACCACAACCACAACCACAACCACA
The DNA here is from genome assembly GCF_046742065.1 of Oratosquilla oratoria. Classification (NCBI taxonomy): domain Eukaryota; kingdom Metazoa; phylum Arthropoda; class Malacostraca; order Stomatopoda; family Squillidae; genus Oratosquilla; species Oratosquilla oratoria. The sequence goes on along the minus strand of NC_134819.1, from coordinate 40,503,776 downwards.
ACCACAACCACAACCACAACCACAACCACAACCACAACCACAACCACAACCACAACCAATTGCTTCAGTAATCTATGATCAGATAATCTGTAATTTCAATACACCTAAGTTCTTAGTTTAAAATAATGGAACTGAATTTAATAGCAAAATCTTGGAAGAATTATGTAGATTATTTAAGATTCAAAAGATTATCATCTTAGTAAATCATCCTCAGAACAATAGAGTTGTAGAGAGATTAAATAAAAAAAATTATTACATGTCTTAGAGGTATGATAGGTCCTCATAGTATAACTTGGGATACTTGGATTATTTACGCTAAATGTACTCTGAACAACCAAATTAACATAGCTACAGGAGAAACCCCCCATTCTATTATTTTGGGGGAGGACAATTTTTGTCCATATGAAATCTTCATTGCAGAACAGAAACCTGTATATAATGTAGATGATTACTTCTCAAATTGGATACATACATTTCAAGCTATACATCAAAGGATTAGAGAACACATGCAAGGACAAAATAACACATAAAATAGAATTAAAAATAGGAGATTAGGCATGGTCAAATTACATACATCCCATAATAAACTTTCACCGAGGTACTCAGGTCCATATAGGGTAATTAATTTTGCAGGTGGAAATAAATGCAAGATCTTACAATTAGAAGCTAGGGAATTATCAATTAGTCACTTTGATAATATAAAGAAGGTTAAGATACAATTTGATAATGAGGATACACGTGACATTGAGTTTAAAGATACATAGTGTATTATTTCTAAAGAAACACTAAGTCCAGAAGAGTAAAGGGAATATGATGATAATATCACACGGGAATTGAATATTAATCTTGAGCATTTTTGCAGATAGTATTCATACTGTTGAATTGTATGGTGCTTGATTGTGATTGGAGACCTGAATTACTGGAACCTTGGTGTGTCAGACAGATGTGCTACCAGGAGCCTTGGTCAGACATGAAGACCTGGAGCCTCGGTCAGTCATGAAGATTTGGACCCTTACCAAAATATAAGGAGTGTCAATAAATACTAAACCATTTTCTCTTGTGAAGCATTGAAAATTTTTATGCAGCTTCACCAGTGTGTGTCGTAGACAAAAAGTAAAATAAGTGTGTGTGAAAGAAATATGAAATTATGCAGAGACACTCTACTATTACTTACATATTTAATGAAATCTAATGTTGCTGTTCTTAATAAAATTTCACAATCAGAAGGAGAAAGACAATGAATACTATTTGATAGTTTTTGCAAGTCTATTTGTGTCTTTTCATGTTTCTGATATTTATGCATTTTGGAAGGGTTACTTATTTCTTTGTTATGTGTGATATATGTTTTGATGACAACACCCATTGAAGGATAATACTTTTAACATTTTTGCCAGTTTATGCAGAAATAACTTTAAATGTTTAGCATCTTGTATATGATATTTTCCAGGTATATGTTTTAGCCAGCCCTGTAAGAGGGTAGTAGAAAATAGTTGGTCGGGAAGACCAAGGGTAGCTGCCGAGCCCTGTAAGAGGTTGGTAAATAAAGGTAGACAAGTAAGGTAGATAGAGAGGTAGGTGGCGAGACTTTTATTTTTATGAGTTGGATGTCTGGTAAACAATAGCCGCGAAGGAGTTGCATAATCTCGCTCCTCGTCTAAATTTTATAAATAACCGCTAGGGACTAGATATTATTACTCTATTACGCTAATGTAACAATATGTGAATTAAGCCAGTATGCATCGGTATCGTTATTGCTTGAGTAAGCAGTATTGCTTAAGACATTTGTAACAGTCTTTCTGATTAGAAAAAGGGTGGAGGATGAGAAAAATTTATTGGTTCACGGGAGTAAGTCACACCCTTAGTGGAGGCACTTAGATGTAACAGCAATGATCACTGGACTGGGAAAGTGGTGAGGTCGGTGTGAGGGGGCTTAGAACGTAAATTAAGGATCCCAGAGGGAGTCCTTTGATGTAAATTGACAAGCCAAGTGTAATATTATTCGGGAAGAAAAGAAGAAAACTTTTACCTCCGTTTAATTCACCTCATAAAGAAATGTTACTTACTTCCTACAGAAAGATATGGTAAAGGACGTTCTTACGTAAGACAGTGATGAAAAGAAAGTTAAAAGTGAAAGAAGAAATAAAATTCATAGAAGGGAAGAGTAAAAAGAAGTAAACCGTAGTTACTACAGTGGTAACGGAGGTGACGAAAGGTAATATTTCCAAATAGTAGTGGTTGTATTGCAGAGCTTCTAGGAGGACTTTCACACTGTAGTAGTCTTCCTTCAGGCACCCCAATAACGTCAAACAGTCCAGGCACATTATGACAGAAGCAGAGGTCATCCTTAAGAGCGCAAAAGCCTGAGATAGGTTCGTTCTGACTTCTCTGACTTTTCACCTGCACCTCCTCCTTGATCAAGTTTCACTGTTTCATCCTGGAGACGAATAGTTCTGCATCGGATTTGGTCAGATCCATATCTCCGACCAAGTCACTGACTTCTTTTTGATTTGGGAAGTGAGGAAATTTCTCTGGTACCTCAGGCAGGTAAGCCAAATCCTCAGCATCCATCTCCTTTTCATCGAAATACTTGTTTTGCGCTTCACCTGGAGTAGGTGGAGCTGGCACGGGATATTTGGACCAGTGAAGAATTGGAGCAATTGATGATATATCTGGGTAATCGACAGCAGCAGCATTTTTTTTTCTTTCCCCTGTTTGCTAACATCCACTATAAAAAAAAAATAAATAAATAAATAAATAAAAAATTGTGGAGTGGTCTGTAAGCTCTAGCCAGACCCATGGGCTGGAGAATTTCAGGGACCTTTTCTCACCTCGCAGCCAACCTTCCATTGTCTTCTTACAGCACTCACTACAATAGTGAGTGCCCAGGGCTTGTACTGGTCCCCAACTGGCATACAGATGTACTGTACTTCTGGCAGGCTTCACAAAACTTCACTGACGTTTCTAAGGAGAGTTTTTTGCCTCTCTTCTTTATATACTCGCCGCATATATAACAGGAGTCAGGGGAGTGCCGGGAGCCCCTCGAAGCCAACTGAAAATAGAGAAACATATGCAATCATAAAATATGGACCTTATAGATCTAAAAGTATGAATTATAGACATGTTAAATGAACATACATGTATAAAATAGGTAGGGTAATTCACGCTATAGTCATAAAAATTTGAAAAAAATAGCACCAAATTACATCGATTGCACTCGAAAATATGCCACAAATTGCTAATATCTAGCCTAGAACTTTTACAAACTCAAACTTGTAACTGTTTATTAGCATTTTTTATTTATTTATTTGGGGCCTACGTAACACAAGAAAAAGATATTACAAGCCAGGAATAGAGATTTTTTTTTTTTTTTTTTACACGGCATTATTTCTATATTGTATCATTAGAAGGAAGAATCTCCTCTGGACGCTCATCTGAGGCGATTACATTATGCAAGATAGGTCGGCATCATCATCAGTACATCGGTCGAAGAAGAAGTTCTACGTCTTACAGAAACTTCTATACGCGACTTTTAGCTTGACTTTGTGTACAAAAAAGACCACCACCAGCGATTACATTTCATGGTCTTCGTTCACCGCAGCGCCTACAACTTCTTCTTGAAATCGTGTATACTATGGTGTTTATGTTGAGTTAAAAAACGCCAAATGAAATAAAGCCAAGCACGTCATCGTTAGTGGAAAGGCTGATGATGAAAATGAAGACGGAAGGCAAAAAAGAAAACGATAGCGGTGACAGTAAAGAGGAAAACGCCGACAACGATGAAAAAGAAAACAAAAGAATGACGACGCAGTCAAGTATATGACACCACGGATGACAACAGTGGTGACAATAAATCTTAATATTATTTTCTCATTATTCCCTTTCTTACAGTTTCCTGGATCTCAACAACTCCTTCAACTTTGCGATTTCTTCTTCGGTCCTTCCTTCATCACCCATCCTTGCTCCCGTTTCTCGTGGTGATTAATCATCCACTCTTTCCTTAAGCTCTTATTCACACTCATTAACCTTCTTCATTCGACCTTCGTGCCATTTTTACTCGTCCCTTAATCACTCCTCCTCGTCTCGTTTGAAGAAAACATAAAATGTCAGGGTCATGTGACCCACATGCATGGGCTTAGAGTCAGATGTCTGCATCTCCGAGGTCCTGACATTGGCTGGGATTATGGATGATCTTAGGCGGAGGCACAAGTGCGCGCGCACACACACACACACACACACACACACACACACACACACACACACACACACACACACACACACACACACACACACACACACACACACACACACACACACACACACACACACACACACACACACACACACACACACACACACACACACGATTGAGATTATTCCGAACTTTTAATCCCTTAAGTAATGACTTTGTTTAGAACAATCTCTCTAAAACGTCATCATAACCAAAGCGTTGATGTAGTATCACTTAAGTACCCAAAAATCCTCTTTACGATGAAATGATAGAATTATATTATACTCACGAATACATAAAGTACCCATGTAAGACAAATTCTTTATCATACGATCACAGACGTCTCATATCTTCTACTCTTCGGCAACAATCACCGTTGCCCCCTTCGTGTTTTTCATCATGATTTATATCAGGCAAACAACTTTAAGATGTTATCACGCTGGGGTATTTTCCACCGGCTACTGGAACAGATTTGCAGCCAGCAGCTTTCGGGAAGGAATATGACATGCTGGAGAAAAATAATTTTCCTCCAGCATATCAAATGATTTTACGGCGGAAAAAACAAATCTGGAAGTGGGC
>NC_134819.1:40488969-40493969 GCF_046742065.1 Oratosquilla oratoria | reverse complement strand
CTATCCAACTTTAGAATCGTATAGGTGTCTTGCCACTGATGCCTTAATCAAAAAACCCTCTGATCGTGCTTTAGTTGTAAGCAATTCTCTTGTGTATATGTCACCTTAATGGCACCTAGAAAAGAACGGAGAAAGTTAGTGTTGCCATTATATGGTCTCACTTAGCTGAAGAAAATAAATTATTTACTCAGGGGAATTATATATATATAGATATGTATATGTATATATATATATGTATATACATATATATATATATGTATATACACACACACACACATATATATATGTATATATATATATATATATGTGTGTGTGTGTGTGTGTGTGTGTGTGTGTGTGTGTGTGTGTGTGTGTGTGTGTGTGTGTGTGTGTACACATACGCATACAGAATAAACCTTACCTATCCTAAACCAGACTAAATAAACTAAGCTAAGTTAAGCTAACCTAAGCTAGTCTAACCTAACCTACGATATCCTAAACTAACCTAATTTAACTTGATCTAGCATTACCTAACGTAATCCAAGCAAGTCTGGCCTGAATTAATCTAAGCTTTCCTAATCTGACCTAATCTAAGCTAATCTAAGCTAATTTAACCTAACCTCACCTATCCTACCCTGACGTAAGTTAACCTAAGCTAGCGAAAGCTAGCCTGACGTCTCCTGACCTAGCCTCTTTCCAGAGGGTGTAAGTTAAGATGCCTAAGACTCTCTTTGTAAGGGAAATTTCTGAGTCCATGTATCATTTTGGTCATTCTTCTCTGTACTGATTCTAGTGAATTGATGTCCATTCTGTAGGACGGAGACCAAAACTGTACCGTATAGTCAAGGATGGGTCTAACTATCGCTAGATAGAGTTTAATAAATATCTCTGCACTTCTATTCGTTACCGTCCTAGCAATGAAACCTAATGCTCTGTTTGCTTTATTCTTGGCGCTAATGCACTGTTTCCTGGTTTTAAAGTCCGGACTCACTATAACTCCCAAGTCCCTCTCGCACTCAGTTTTCTCTAAAAGCGTGTTATCTAAGCTGTATCTATTTTCGGGGTTGTGTAGCCCCTACGTTTAACACGCAACACTTAGAGATATTGAAGTTCATTTGCCATTTCACCGACCATATGAACAATTTGTTAAGATCATCCTGCAGGATCTCTGCGTCGTCTCCTGACCTAATTAGGCGTCCTGTTTTAGTGTCGTCCGCAAACTTACTAGCATCACTATTTATCCCATTGTCTAAGTCATTTATGTACATAATGAACAATATGGGGCCCAAAACCGATCCCTGTGGGACCCCACTAGCAACATTGCTCCACCTAGATTTTACTCCATATATGGTATCCTGTTGTTTTCTGTTACTAACCTAAGATCTAATCCATTCTAACACTTTTCCTCCTATGCCATGGGCTTTGATTTTATTTAGTAGTCTCTGGTGTGGCACCTTGTCGAACGCTTTGCTAAAGTCAAGGTAAATAACATCGTAATTATCATTGTTACCTGACGCCTTAAATACTTTAGTGTAAAAGGATAGAAGATAACATAACTTACCCTTGTAGAAACCATGCTGTGAATCACGAATTAAATTATGTCTTTCGATGTGTTCTCTTATTTTTTTTTCTATAACCGATGTCAAACTGATTGGCCTGTAGTTGCATATAGACGATCTATCTCCCTTCTTAAAAACAGGAACAACGTTTGCCTGCCTCCAAGGAATAGGCACAAAACCAGTGTCTACCGATTTATTAAATATTTTAGTTAACTGGTAGCAGATTTCAAATTTAAACTCCTTAAGCATTCTCCGAAAAATTTCGTTTAATCTAGACCCGGGGATTTTGTAGCTTTAAGTCTTTCAATCTGTTTGACTACTTCTTTACTAATGTTGATATAAGATAGACTACTTTCTTCATCCCCTCTGAAAATCGGATCGCACTCAGGTACTTTATCTAACCTCTTATTAGTAAACACCGATAGAAAATAATTGTTAAACTTCTCACTCATTTTTTCCTCCGATTCTATAATGACATTTTCATCGCTTTTAATTGGTTCTATTCTTTTTTATTTTTTGTTTTATAGAGATGAAAGACACCCTTTGGGTTGGATCTTGCTTGACTGGCAACCTTAATTTCATAATTACGTTTCACTGTACGTGTATTCTTTTTAACCAGCTTTGCCATTTCGTTGTATCTTGATCTAAAGTATGACTCCCCGTTTTTTCATTTTTACGTAAAGTCCTCTTTTTATTGCGATCTCATGTTTCAATCTGTCCATCATCCATTTGGGAGTATTACTATTTTTCCGTATTGACTTCAGGGGGATAAAGGTATTTTGTGCATTAATAATTAGATCAGTTAGATTGCTATACATTTCATCCAAATTGTTGACCTGTATGTTGAGCCCCCGCCCCCAAGTGACCTGACCCAAGGTATGCATATTACCCTCCGTGACCCAACCCCTGGTCATGACCTGACCCATGGTCAAGTACCGAGACCTGCCCCCCCCCCACGTAGACAGTGTCCGAAACTTCCGTATAACATTTCATATTCAATTTCAAATAGGTTTTTATATTGTCAAAGTTTGCTCTCCTGAAGTCTGGTACCTGGACGTTATTCGTACTTTTTAATTCCTCCTAAATAATGTTAAATCTTATTTCTTAATGGTCGCTAGAGCCTAGACTATCTCCCACTTTTACGTTGCTCATTAGGTGCTCATTCTTAGTTAAAAGTAAGTCCAGAGTATTTTCTCCCCTCGTAGAATCGGTAATCACTTGTTTTAGGAAATTATCCTGCACCACATCTAGGAATTTCTTCGTTTCCTTGTTCTCCTATTAAAGTTTCCCAGTCAATGTCTCTATAATCAAAATCTTCCATGATCACAACGTTTTTGTACTGGGACGCTCTGTGAATTTCATGAATCAAGGGATCAGTCTGTTCAATGCTGGGATTAGGTGGTCTATACAAGACGCCAATAATAACTTTCTCATTCTTACCTATAATCTCTACCCAAATGGATTCCGTACAGTCCTCTTCCTTAATCGAATAGTTGATAATACAGTTTATTGTATTCTTAACGAAAATGATTACACCTCCACCATTCCTGCCAACCCTATCCTTGTGAAAAAACGTATCTCCTATTTCGATTTCCGGAAGGAAATGTTTATCAGCCATGTTGATCCAGGATTCAGTAATAGCTATAATATCGAAATCATCTACGCATGCTTTACCTTGCAGCAAATAAATTTTGTTAATTATGCTTCTGCTATTTGTATAGTAAACTTTAAGTTTATCTTCCCTCCACCTGCTTTGGTGATTCTTTTCACAGTCCCTTTCTAAGTTTTTTCTATTGCCTAAACTATATTCCGATACTTCCCCCCCCCCCTACATCAACGTAATCCACCCCAAAAAATCCTGTAGGATGCCTACTTCTCGCTCAAGGGGTTCAGCAACAAGCTGAAATCCTCTGGGCGACAAGTGCACCCCATCCCTTGTATACAGTTGCTTCTTACCGTAAAAGCGGTCCCAGTTGTCGACAAATGCCCATCCATTGGTCTTACAATGTTTTGCCAGCTTGCAATTCAGGCACAATTTCGTCGTTAACATATTATTTCTTGTATTCCTTTTTTTTTTTTGTGTGTATTTGTTACTGTTTTTGCTTTCGTTTTTGTTGTTATTGTTGCTGTCGTATAATTTGTTGTTGCCATTTTTCTTCTTACACTTTCTTTTATCTATCTATTTATTTTTACTTTTTCTTCATTCACCTTCTTTCTTCTTCTTCTTCTTCTTCTTCTTCTTCTTCTTCTTCTTCTTCTATTTCTTCTAGTTCTTCTTTCTGTTCTTTTTCTTCTTCTTCTTCTTCTTCTTCTTCTTCTTCTTTTGTTTCTTATACTTCTGTTTTTTTTTTCACTTCATCTTCTTTATCTTCTTCGTATCATGTTTTTCTAACGAATCTGTCCCTTGACTGGTTAAATCCCGAAGGGTTACACAAATAAAGATGTAAAAAGCATCAGCGAACTAAAGGGACGAAATGATTTGCTTTAACCAAATAATCAAACATTTTTTTCTTTTTCTGTAAGAGGTGGGTGGGTGCTGGCCTGAAAGCTGTTCCGATCGATGAAGAATCCTTTGATATTTCGTCCTCAGCCAGTACAGCGTTCACATTAAGGTACTGAGGCTACAGAGATACGCGTCAGTCTAGCGAGGGGTTGGGGTTGGGACTCTACATCTCAGAATTAAAGGGATCTCAATCAATGAATACACTTTGTAAAAGTAATGTTGATGCTAGTGGTAAAAAAGAAATGGTAGAAATAGAATACAGTGAAATCAGATAGAATAAAAATGAATAAGACAAAATAAAATATAAGAAAAAAACAGAATGAAATGAAAGAGAAAACATGAAACAATGGAATGAATTAGATAAAAGAATAAAAAAATCAAGAAATAAATGTATGGAAAAGAAAGTAAACCAGAAATAGATAATAAAGAAATGAATTAGTTAAACAAATGAAAATAACCTGATAATTTGTACAAAAATGAAGTTAAACATCTCAAACTTTTTTTTCATCATTTTTTTATGTCTTAGTGTTGTAACCTACCATTTAATCAAATATGAATATAATAAATATAATACAGGTAATATAATTTACAGGACAACGATTAGAATCACGATGAAAACAAGATTACAGAAGAAAGCAACATCTTTCTTGATAGGAATTCCCACACCTAGGGATTATCTGAAAAAAAAAAACGTAATTGCCCTTAGTATAGATAAACCGTATCAACTTCTTGCTAAGCAGAATTTTTCTTTAGCTAGATACAATCGTCAGACGACAACTAGGGAAGGGTATTTCCATACTGGTGACCAGCGCTTCTCTCTATGAGTGGGAGGAGGAAGAGAGTAGGAGGACGAGAGTGAGAGGAGGAAGAAAGTGGGAGAGGATAGAGAGTGAGAGGGGGAAGAGGGTGTGAGGTTGAAGAGAATGGGAGGAGAAGAGAGTGGGAGAGAGAAGAGAGTG
>NC_134819.1:40471469-40478969 GCF_046742065.1 Oratosquilla oratoria | reverse complement strand
TAAACGTCACCTCAACGAGTTTCCTTGTCCTCTTATCATGCATTGGTCTACTGTGTTAGACCACCCATGATATGGTATATGCCCCACTAGGTCTTCTTGAACCAGCAGTGCATTGAACGTGCGAAGGTGTCGGAAGTTCGTTTTGCGCTCCTATAGATGCGTCACCAGTTTTCTGCCAGTCTCGCATGAATAGGCCTTATGGCATGTTCTATATGGGATGGAGTTCACTACACTGTCTGCATAAGGGACGGATGATCCAGTTCAGATTAACTAAGTCGTGTATTCGCGTACCACAGATATCGACAAGCCTTATACTGGTCTCTGTCATTATATAATAAATAACATTAACATGGAGTAGCATTACTTATGATTCCTCGTTTTTGGAGGTCCTCCCGACAATTTTCAGGGTTTTGTTTTTCGGGTAGAGAGATCACTAAGATATCTCAATTTGCAGAATGTTTTGATAATGTGGTCGGGTTCTTGTGTGTATTCTGGCTTGCATATCCCTGTGCTCCTCTTCACTCTGTTACTATGGGAACCAAGAAAGTATATAGAATTGTCTTTATTTGTAGATTTATGTGGACGATGAATATCACTCACGTTTTTCATTCTCTTTTCCAAAGAAAAGGAAGTAATTTTGTTCAAGGTCAGCAATGAATAGTGATATGTTGTAGGATGAATTTTAGATTTTCTGTAATATTATAAACACACCGTCCTCATGCATCATCACCACATGCTTCCATGGACAGATGGTCCCTCCCTGACCACCTTATCTACATACACGTTAAACAGCCTAGTTGATATAATTTCCTAATGCAATCCCACATTTATCTTAGACTATTCAATCCATCAATTCCTTTAACTCACATATACCCTTCTACTAAACTACTAATGTAAAGTATTTTTATCATCTAGAGCAAACTTTTCGGTTTCCTATATGTAAGGAGCTTTACATCCTTTTTTCCCAACCTTATCAAACCCCCTTCTTGCTAAATCCTGACACATCTGTCATTATATATAGATATATATATATATATATATATATATATTATATATGTATATGTATATATATGTATATATGTATATATATATGTATATATATATGTATGTATATATGTATATATATATGTATATATATATATATATATGTATATATATATGTGTATATGTATATATATATATATTTGTATATGTATATATATACATATATATGTATATATATACATATATATGTATATATGTGTATATATACATATATATGTATATATATGTATATGTATATATATATATTATGTATATGTATATATGTGTGTATATATGTATATATGTATATATATATATATATGTATATATATATCTGTATATATGCAATAAAAACACTAGGAGCGTGTGTTTAAAAATGCGTAAGTAACCACTAAGAAAAGTAAACTAACGAAGCAGAGCGCTTTCGTATAATTACATCTTCAGTGCAGATAATTCCTTCTTTGTATCTGCACTGAAGATGTAATTATACGAAAACGCTCTGCTTCGTTAGTTTACTTTTCCTAGTGGTTACTTACGCATATGTATGTATATATATGTATATATGTATGTATATATGTATATATATGTATATATGTGTATATATGTGTATGTATATATGTATATATATGTATATATGTGTATATATGTGTAAGTATATATGTATATATATATGTATATATATATGTATATATATATATGTATATATATATATATATATATATATATATGTATATATATATATATGTATATAACCAGTACATACATACCGGTAAACATATGTGTATGTGTGTGTGCGAGTGTATATATGTTTATATAATATATATATATATATATATTATATATGTATATGTATATATATATATATATATATATATATATATATGTATATATATATATATATATATATATATATATATATATATATATATACACAGCACATACATACCGGTAAACATATGTGTATGTGTGTGCGCGTGTATATATATTTATACATTGTATATATATATATATATATATAATATATGTATATGGATATATATGTATATATACATATATATGTATATATATATATATATTCATATATGTATACATATATATGTATATATATTTATATATATATTTCATATATTTATTTATATATATATATATATATATATATATATATATATATATATATATATATATATATATATATACATGGAAAAACTCTCCCATAAACCCACGCTCCTGTTCTCCAGCCCATTTTATCCACACTTAATCCTCTCAATCAACCTCTGCCACTGCCCCTTACTAACCAAACTAAGCAGACCGATGCTTCTACATCTACAATATATATACTTGTCTCATGTCCCCTTACACCAATGGACCACGGACTCCCCCTATCCAGTAGGATATTCCCTTCCATTAAACACATATTGAACAATTTCTCTGGCCACTCCGATACTACTACTTCACCTTTTGTTAGGCTTTTCCATTGACATTCAAACAATCCAATATATATATATATTTATATAAATGTATCTATATTTATATATACATATATATATATATACGTATGTATATATATATATATATATATATATAATATACACAAACACACACACACACACACACACGACTCGGTAGCGCGGTTGATAGAGCGCTGGACTAGGAAGTACGGTGGTGCTCGCACTAGCTGGTTCGAATCCTGCCCAGGGCCGAAATTATTTCGGTATCGCTGCGCTTCGAGTCGTTACTCTGACTCTCGTGGGCGGGGAGTTGGGTGTGTGTGTGTGTGAAAGGTCATAGCATTACCCATAGATCGGTCATACGAGCTCTGAGCTCTCTTCTGGGAGGGAAATAGCTGTCGATCACGAGTCCAACACGTGATCCAAAGACCAAGATGAATACACACACACACATACACACACACACATACACGCACGCACGCACACACACACACATACATATCTATATATATATATATATATATATATATATATATACATATGTATGTATATATATATTATATGTATATACATATGTATGTATATATACATATATATATATATATATATATTGATAAGTATTTTAGACAAATTATTTGGATGATGGAGAACATAAACACAGGGGAAGGCTCGGAACCCTAAACACTCTAACGTTTCGTTCGCGTAGAACTTCTTCTTCTTCTGAAGAAGAAGTTCTACGCGAACGAAACGTTAGAGTGTTTAGGGTTCCGAGCCTTCCCCTTTGTTTATGTTCTCCATCATCCATATATATATATATATATATATATTATATATAATACTATAGTTGAGCAATAGATCCTCTTTTAAGCAGATGTCATTGAAATTTGCAGCAGCTTTTGCGTTCACGAGTTTTTGGCTGACATTCTTGACTTATGCTGGCGCGCTGTGTCGTGCTGAGTTCTCTAATTACCTGGCCAAACAACATTGGAGGTTTAGGTAAAAGCATGGGAACTATCTTCTTGATTTAATGCAGAGCTCTCGCCTAACAGTTAGGCAACTTTAGTGTTAATGAATATAATGTGCGAGGCTCGAGTGTTTGTACACAATACGCGTATCACAAACACTTCAGTGCTGATCCGGTCAAGTAATCAGGAGACAGGACGCGTAGCGCTGCCCACTGGTCAATCGGCCGTGAACCTCTAACGGAACTCGACTTCTTTGGATATGGGGATGGTGAATGGGTCCGGAGTCTGTTCATGGTAGGTTTATTATTTTTTACCTATAAAGCTTCCAGGATATGAAGGCGTGTGTGGTTGGTTTCCGTCTTTAGAATAGTAATGCCCTCCTCCAAGTTCTTCCTTGTCAGAGAGGTCTGATGTACATCCTCGTGGTGTCGTTTGATAACTCCGTTGAAGAGGTGAAGTGCAAGGCGCCTCGTAAACTTCGTCGTAGTCATCCCTATGTACGTTTCATTGAAGGCTCTGCAGTTCCCTTTTCTGTAGGGGTATTCATACACGAAATAGCTACGTTGAAGTTCCGGGGTCCTCTGGCAGGGGTTCTTTATAAGAAGTTGTGATGTATTCATATTTTTCAATAAAAAGACCAGATCTATTATGTCGTCGTTAGTCGGTTTCATGTCTCTGTGGATTATTTTCTAAGTGCGTCGCCGTCGGCTCGATAATGGGTGGACATAATGTTTTTGTAGAAAAAGAAAAATTATTCTGTCTACTCTTGCTGAGCTTTCAGCTGGGGGTGAGTACCATCTATCAAGGTGCTTGTTGTTGGCGATCTGCACTTCTCTATTAGAGAAGCCAATGTTTACCAGGACCTGCGTTCCTCTGTCAAGCTCTGCTGGGGTTCAGGTCCAGACGCTACAGTGCGTCAGGGCCCTTCTAACATAGACGTTGATTGTGGACCTCCGGTAGCGTTGTGGGCGTTTACTATTTCCATTGAGGCAGAGTTCTGGGTTGGTAGGCTTAGTGTATACTCCGGTCCTAAAACCTTGAGAACTGGCTTCAAACTCTACATCTAGGAAAGGGAGCTGCATACTGATTCTGTTCTCTGAAGTAAAGTTTAGGCCGGAGACGCGCTGAAGGCTCAGGTCTTCCAGTTCCCTACGGTCGCTCACGAGGACAATATGTCGTCTACGCAACAAACGTACATAAGAGGCTTTTTGGTAGTACTGAAGACCTCTCCACTATCCCCATGAAAGAGTTGGCGAAGAGGACTCCAAGGGGCGAGTCCATAGCCACACCATCAACTTCTCTGTTGAGGTGTCTGTTGGGAACGATTGGCCAGTGGATGGCACTACGCGTCCTGCCTCCTGATTGCTTGACCGGGTCAGCACTGAAGTTTTTCTGGTCCGCGTATTTTGTATAAATAATCGACCCTTACACATTGTATTCGTTAGTACTGAGGATGCCTAACTATTAGGGGATAGCCCTCCATTAAATCAAGAACATAGTTCCCATGCATTCACTAAATCTAGAGAACTCAGCATGACAGAGCGCGGCAGCATAAGAAAAGTCAAGAATATCAGAAAAAAAAACGTAAACGCAGAAGCTGCTGTAAGTTTCAATGATACACAGACACAAACACACACACACACACACACACACACACACACACACACACATATATATATATATATATATATAATATATATATATATATATCACAACAAAGATATGTCGTAGCACATTTGTAAAATAATACTGATGACCCACTTTCGGAGAAGAATAAGCAAAGATATAGAGATCTGCATATTTCGATCACTTACTGTGATCCTCTTCAGCAGATATGAGTTACAAAGTACAGAACAATGTGTATTTATAGTGAGACAGTGAGGTAGCAAGAGGGGACGGAGCTCAGGTCAACACGCCCGGCACGCATGCTCGCATCTTGGTGGCTCAGGTCACATGACCGGCGTTGCATGGGCCTTGGTGATTTTTGTCCACCGCTAATGTTGATGGTAACATTTTATTTATGGTCACCAGACTGTATTTCTTCTTTTGCCATAAATAAAATGTTACATCTTCAGTGCAACAAGTACTATATATATATATTATATATATATATATATATATGTGTGTGTGTGTGTGTGTGTGTGTGTGTGTGTGTGTGTGCGTGTGTGTATGTGTGTGTGCGTATGTGTGTATACATATATATGTACATGTATGTATATGTATATGTTATATCTATATATCATATATATATATATACATATATGTGTATATATATATATATATATACATATATAAATATAAACATATATATATATATATGTATATATATATATATATATATATATATATATATATATATATATATGATGAAGGTGGAAAAAGAAGTCCCGGGTCTACTTCCAAGTTCCTGAGTTTATTCCTGACCGGTTTCGCTCTATGCTTCCTCTGAAGAAGCATAGAGCGAGACTGGTCAGGAATAAACTCAGGAACTCGGAACTAGACCCGTGATTTCTTTTTCCACCGTCATCAACTCGTCACAATGTACCAGTATATATATATATATATATATATATATATATATATATATATATATATATATATGCGTGTGTGTGTATACATACACCAATATATATATGGTATTCAAATCCTTATGTATGTATGTATATACATATATATATACATATATATACATTATATATGTATATATATATGTATATATATAATATATATATATATATATATATATATATATATATACGTGCATATGGCAAATTTTAATAACTAAAATTTCTCACTACTCCAGAACAACAAAATATTAAAGAAATTATGTGTAATCATGAATGGAATCTTCATCTAAGAATGTTATACTACGGACAACAATAGCTACAATTGTTAACGCGAGATGTTAACGAAAGCCTCAAGCATAACACATCCTATTCTCTTTCCCCAAATTCTCAATCCACCAAAGCTCTACTGTGGTTTGAATATGTGACGAGTGGCTATGATTGACATGTTTGTAGTTTCAGTGTAATTCTAAATATACACTATCCCAGTTTTTTCTTCATTACCAATATATATGGTTTCGTGTTTTACGTTGTTCACGTAGTGTTGATAGTATGGCAACCTACTGAAATCTAAATGTATGATTTTACTTTTATTTTTATTATATTGTTGTTCTATTTTTCCCTTCTAATACCATATATCTATCTATTCTTTAATACAACGTAAATTATTGAAAGCTGACTGGTCATGTATTGAAGTCAGTTTTTCAAGAAGCGTACACCTAGACGGTGGCTTCTATATCTTTCATAGTTAAACACACACACACACACACACACACACACACACACACACACACACACACACACACACACACACACACACACACACACACACACAAGTAACAAGAAATGAGTAGTGGTATGAATAGATGCATAAGGTGAAGAATAAGAAGAGTGAAGTGTGAGAAAAATGGAACAGGAGATGACGAGAAAAATAATGTTAAAATCGTAATAATCTATTATTACGATTTTAACATTATTTAGGGTCGGATGAGCGACTGGGATCAAACCTTTCGAAAGCATATACGAGTAGGCTGCAAAGTGAGTTTTTGATATGAAATTGAGCGATATAATGAAGTAGCACCCGTTGATTAGAAAGGAGGAATGAAGCTTGGTGACACAAAGGAGTGAATGATGAATACGTGGATTATCATTTCTCAAAATTTTTGAGAGCAAGATACGAAAAAGGAAGTGAATTTAACATGAGTTAGAACGATGAAATAGGAAAGTAAGAACAAAGTTGGGAGAAAAATGTCGAAAAAAAGTAAACGCTACAGATAGATGGTGCAGCAAGAGGAATACTGATGAAAGAAAGTAGAGGTATGATTGGATGGAAAGAATCCTGCAAAGATACAAAAGATAAGGGTTTTAGAAGAGTGCGTAAATTCGAGCCTAGTATCTATCCATGAATCCAAACCTCAGAGCAATTAAAATTGTAGAATCAAATGTTATTCAAGTATGTCAGCGAAAATACTTGACAAAAATCAAAGCAAAGGTAATAAC
>NC_134819.1:40463969-40468969 GCF_046742065.1 Oratosquilla oratoria | reverse complement strand
AGCTTTAGTACTGTGTGCCTTATCAGCACACATATGTATTGCTACATTTCTATACTTAACGATAAACACCTTAAAGATACATATTATAGTTGTTATTAATGTAATTTTTATTGTAAACGCAATTTAACTGTAGACAGGGCAATGCATATAACTTAACCCAAGTTGATTCTAATATATTGGTAATTGTGTTTTGGGGATCATGATCGGTGATATGTTAAACGGACACCTAGAGTCTGTCGTCTTTTGATAACGATGTGGGAATCTATACGCAAATAACCAACGTATTTCTCATAAGCATAAGATTCATAATGGCTGACGCGCTGTGTCGTCTCGTGACCCATGCTGTCGTGGTATATATTCATGTTATATCATCTGGGTTGTTCAGGGGGCTATTAGCAGGGTGGCCAACCTTTCCGAACGTTCACGAACCCTCGTTAAGTTTGATGCCCTCGGTTTCACATGTGAAATACTGGAATTACACTGTATCAGCTGACAGACTACGCAAATGAAATACTGGAACTACGCTTTACTGCCAGATAACTACACAATCATCAAAATATTTCGCTTATGTTTAAATCCCCACCTGTCACTATATATCAAGGCTTCTGTTTGGAGATTAATACGGACTGTTTTTGGTGAGCTACGAATGAGAAAGTCAGTAGCACCATATTAACTATCGTGATATCAGTAAAAAGCAATTTTGTTTCGTAGTACATTTCCTCATTTTAGTTATCATACTAAAAGAATTTGTATTAACAAACGTCCATCCTATTAATTAGTTTTCAGATAACACCAAAATGGCATTTAAGTAAGTCAGTTTTGATTAATCCAAATACAAGACCTTCAACACATATATCAAACACTTGAAAATGAAGATAAAGTAAGAAAATTAACATTCAGCACAGAACGCAGGCAGCAAAAACACTTTTATCCATGTAAGCGAAGCTCATGGAAACAACACTTACTAAGCATTCACAACATAGCATCTAACAATTAAGAAACCAAAAGCCACACAAAATAATAAGAAATAGTAATTAGCAGTAATAGAGACACCAGTAGAACACGTACACTCAGAAACTAAAATCTTTCTTATTGACCAGCACATAAAGACGATAGGTACTCAAGAGTCCACCATCGTGTCACATCTCACAAAGCTCACCAAATACAACATCTCACAAAGCTCACCAAATGCAACATAAGGAACAACTCCAGTAGAATTCTTCGTAAACATTTACAATGATCCAACCCTAGTACCCTATATCATTTTCATACAGTAACACATCCACACTTAGATCACAAAACAAAGACTGCACAATTGTATCTTATTTTGTCACAAATTGATTCTGTCCTTTGGAGGCAACTTTGGAAAAGCTTAAGGATTATAACAGAAAAATGAATATGATAAATTTGCCAATTACGGCAACTTAGGTTTTAAACATAAGAAATGATATATTGATAATGATAATGGTGATAATAGCAACAACAATAATTAATAAAAACAAGTGTCATATTATCAGTGATAACAGTAATGATAGTGGTAATAATGATGATTATGATGATGATGATAATAGTGGAGAAGATGGATTGATAAGGATGACGTGATAAGAGACAGTACTGCCTAATATAGACCTCATAATCTCTTGCAGTCTTTTCCATTCTTATGTTTTTAAGTTATATTAAAAGAAGTTATAATAAAAATTAAGAGCGATAATCAAGATTCTTTGATTATTCATTTGTTTCCATTTTTGAGTAGAGAGACACGCCTCAACCTACCAGACATTATACTTTACCAAACTCTCAAAAATATACATATAAAGATTCACTCCAAACACCCAAAGAGAAAAACACCGTCACGTTTACATCCAAGGCACTACACCACACTAAAACAGTACCAAGACGGAATCTGTCTTGCAACAGACAAGTCCTCTAGATGCGGACACCACACAGAAGACATGGAACATCTTATATTGCATTGTTCTACACTCAGGCTTTCAAGGCAACAAAACAAAATCTCTGCACTGATTTATGAGTTGAACTGTTGTCTGCGGCCAGTCTCATAGTAGCCACGGGTCTGCAGAAAGATAAAACTAGTAAAATGATATATGCATGTATGCTGGTATGACTTATATATGTAAGTGTGACGTATATATGTATGATATGTGGATGCAGACGTACCAGTATATGTATATGTATGTATGTGTGTATATGTATATGTATATATGTATGTATATATGTATGTATATATATATAAATATATATATATATATATATATATATTATATATGTGTGTATATATATAATATATATATATATATATATATATGTGTGTGTGTGTGTGTGTGTGTGTGTGTGTATGTGTGTGTCACTTCATTCCTTCTAAAATACACTAATTGCATTATCCTTCCGGTCAATTTTTCTTTCACATATGACGCGTCTAGAATAGTAGATGAACATGTTGGCGTCATACGTAAGCCATTTTGTCTCAAATCATCAACGCTCAAAGAACCATATTTCCGTGCAGAGGTGTGGCATTTACCCTTTGTTATTCTGGACGACTTACATTCATTTTCGTTCTTTCTATACTTTTACTATGTAATTTTTTCTATCTTCATTTTCTCTATTCTTTTCCGTCGGTTGTTTTTTCCGGCTTTTCTTTCGCATTTTACCTGCCTTGTTATGAATCAATTAGGTCACTTCTTATGTTACACTTAATGTCCATATACCCTATTTCTTTTGTTTTCAGCTTTTCTCATCCATATGTTTCCATCCTCCATATTTCACTCCCTTCCATGCTTTCTCGAATTTTTACTTTTTCATTCTTCTTTATTTATTCTTTTCTTTTGTTCCTTTTCGTCAGGTTTCTTTGGGTTATGTTTCATCCCTCCAGATAATGTATCACATTTGGTTATCTGATCTTATCATTTATACTCAATTTAATTTTTCATTTCTTAGTATCAAGTTTCACCACAGCTAAAGCGACATGAATTTCCAGTTGTTTACAACATTCTCGACGAATATTCTTTCAAAACCTTAATGCAGTTATCTGTATTGGGTCAACTGTTTATGCATCAATAGTTCACTCTATCTTGACCACTCGACATATTTTTTTTTCATAATTCCAGCCCCGTACAAGTATACCTGCCTCTCCCCCCCTCTCTATGATAGGTTGAACGCGATATTTCGTGTAGGTGTATGTAATTCGAGCATACAAATATAAGAAAGTCGTACTCAACTTATATCTCTCTTGATAGCGTATTAGTTTAAGTCACTGTAACTTTGTTACGGGTTATCTGGGTTCGAATCCTCGGCTCGTCCACGTTTCAATTTCCAACGGATGCCTCCATCGAGCGATTTTTCAGTCTTGACTACGATGGCATGGAATTAAAAGTTATTTGTGGTTAAAAAAAATATATATTAATTGATCACTGGGAACCATTCAGTGTATATGTATATATATATATATATATATATATATATGTGTGTATATGTATATATATATATATATATATATATTTATATATATATATATATAAAGGATTGGTGAAGGTGGGTGAGGAAGACATAAATCAGAGTCCAAGTTTATTTCTGACTAGTTTCGCACAAATAGGCTTCTTCAGAGAAATAATGTAACAAGGAGAAAATAATGCGAACATATATATGGGGCACTGAGGAGCTTCGGAGAGCTCACCCAGGATCGCCTCTGTGTATTGGGGATTTTGTCCTGTTGTCCGTTATTGAGGGGTCTTTGTTCCGGTGGCGTAATGTCCTAGTTATCCTGTTGTCCGTTACTGGGGGGGTCTTCGTTCTGGTGGCGTACTGTCCTAGTTGTCCTGTTGTCCGTTATTGAGGGGTCTTTGCTCCGGTGGCGTAATGTCCTAGTTGCTGTTGCTATGGCTGCGGTGGATTTTGTCCATTTGATGTCACCCGTTCTTTGGTTAGTATTTTCATTGGTAGCAATATACAGTGCTTCCAGTGCTTTCCTTTTCGGTTTGGTTAAATTTTCTTCTAGTATTTCTGCTGCCTCCCATTTCGGTAAATGACTCTTTTCTTTGATATGATTGACTAAAGCACTAGTGTCGCGATGGTATCTGACATCCGCTCTGTGTTCGCTGAGCCTTTTCTCTAATCCTCTGTGCGTTTCTCCAAAGTAAGAAAGATCACAACCACTACATGGAATTTTGTATACAATACTTCTGTTTTCGTGTTGATCTTCTATTTTCTTTTTCGTTAAGTCGCCTATCTTTTTACCTGCGTCACTCACGATGGTTAAGCCAGTGGATCTTAATGCTAGTCCCAACTCGTCTGTGAATTTAGAAAGGGGGACTACTAGGTAACGATTGTTCAGTTTGTCTTTTTCTTTTTCATTTCTTTCTCTGATCGTTTTAGCTTTAGTTAGTAAAGACGTTAATAAACCTTTAGGGTAACCCAGTTTTGTGAACGCGTCAGTTACATAACTGATTTCTTCCTCGAGGAATTCTGGGCTACATATTCTCAGAGCTCGTAGAAAGAATCCTATTACTACACCCGTTTTTGTTTTTCTATCATGCGCACTTAGGAAGTGAATGAAATCGTCCTTATTAGTAGGTTTTCTGTATACCTTGAATTTCACGCTCGCATCTGTTCTCATGATGACAATGCCTCAACATATAAAGGATTACAAAGGCGGAGCATGCCGACAGGAGACTTTTTGGTCCATATGAAGGTCGGGTGCGAAATAATTATATTAATGATAAATAAATAGATAAATAAAAACTATAATAAAGTAAATAATGACAAATAAAATAAATGCATAGGTATAGTTAAATAGTAAACAAACAGGTAAATAGTAAATAATGATAGATTGACATATAACTAATAATAAATGAGAATCAAGCAGATAATAGTAAACAAACAGACAAATGATAAGAAAAAAATAATACAAAAAAATGACAGTTATTACAGCATCTTGCTTAGGCGCTTATCTAAATGATTCTTAAAGCTTCTAACTGAACCACATTACA
>NC_134819.1:40458969-40461469 GCF_046742065.1 Oratosquilla oratoria | reverse complement strand
TAGAAGAAGGACGGGAGAGGACAGAAGATAGAGATTAATGGAGACGGGTTGTGTATAAATGATGTTGTGATGCCTGAGGGGGAGTGGGTGGGGGATGGGGGGTGAGGGAGTATGTGTGAGAAAAATAATTGACACAGGCGGAAGGGATTTCTCCCCGTCTTCTCCTTTCCTGCATGAGGGGACGGCGAGAGGGGGGGGGGGGTCCGCCGAATTTATGAAGCGCCCTTGCTGTGGATGTGCTGTGTCTTGCGACACTGCTTCTGACCCAGGGCAGTGGACAGGATGAAGGGATGACCCGTCATCCAGGAGGTGCCAAGATAGGAGGGAGGGAGGAGGGTGGAGGGGAGTGAAATATATGGGAAATGAAATGGGTGGGAGTAATTTCTATACCTTTTTCTTTTCGGCTACCCCCCGTGTAAGGGGGAAAAAGCCTTTGGTATATGTATGTATGTATGTATATATATATATGTATATATATATATATATGTGTGTGTGTGTGTGTGTGTGCATATATTCAAGCATTTTACGAATGTGCCACGACATTTTGGTTATGTGAATATATACATATATATAAATATATATATATATATATATATATATATATAGATATATATATATATATACACTAAATGGTTCCCATTATACCGATATTAATCTTTTTCAAACATAAAATTTTCACTTTAATTCCATGCCATCACGACCGAGACTAACAAGGAGCTCGACGGAAGCATATACAGAAACATATACGTAGGCAAGCCAAGGACTCGAAGTCAGCTGAGATATAACAAATGAACAGTGACTTAAACTACTGCGCAGTGGTTTAACTCAATGTACATTGGTTACGTCTCAGCTGAGTTCGAGTTCCTGGGTTGACTACGTATCAGTTTCTTAATATGCTTACGTCTAGTTACTTGTCAGTCCAGATCGTGATGGCATGGAATTAAAGTGAAAGAAAATTAATGTGGTGTAAAAAGATATATGTATATATATATACAATATATATATATATATATATATATATACAGTATATATATACAGTATATATATATATATATATATATATATATATATATATACAGTATATAATATATATATATATATATATATATATATATATATATATATATATATATATATATAACGTAGAAACCACTGTTGGAGTAGAAAAGACTGGAAACGGGGAATCTATATATTTCGATTGCAAACTGCAATCCTCTTCAGTAGATACAAATAAGAGAGAGGGCGTGCTGTTTAAGTAGCACCCTTAACAAAAGAAAGGGGAACATGGGAAGATATCTCTACCCTCTTCTCACTCCGTATGTGAGGTCAGGAGGCAAATGAGCTTTCACTAGGTTGGAGATGAAGAGTCCGGACATTATGTCCGGGGACCATTGCCCCTTTGAAATATTCATGTTGGGCTGAAATTCAATGAATATTTCAAAGGGGCAATGGTCCCCGGACATAATGTCCGGACTCTTCATCTCCAACCTAGTGAAAGCTCATTTGCCTCCTGACCTCACATACGGAGTGAGAAGAGGGTAGAGATATCTTCCCATGTTCCCCTTTCTTTTGTTAAGGGTGCTACTTAAACAGTACGCCCTCTCTCTTATTTGTATCTACTGAAGAGGATTGCAGTTTGCAATCGAAATATATAGATTCCCCGTTTCCAGTCTTTTCTACTCCAACAGTGGTTTCTACGTTATTGACAAATGTGTGATTACATTTTTCACCTGTAATATATATATATATATATATATATATATATATATATATATATATATATATATATATATATATATATATATATATATATATATATATGAGTGTGTGTATGTATGTATATATGCAAAAAAGGTATGATAGCATTTTGTGTTCGTATTCCAGGCCCACTTCTACTCTGGTCCACTCCTAAACCCTTTGTGCACACTCGCGCACGCGTGGTGTCCTTTCATGCATACATCAAACGGCTTCAGGTAACTCACCCAACGGAACATGTTTCTCCAACACCTCTCACAAGGTTTCATTCTCCTTCATATTTTATTTCCATGTCCATGAAACACACCCTTTTCTAAGTATTTTTGTATTCTAGTTTTTGTATATAAACAAGGTTTATGTACATTTCTGTTGTGTGGCTCACTATTCCACTTCCTTTAGTTTCTTTATTCTATCACTCCATCTTTTTATTTTCAAGGGAGCAAGCTGTCATACAAATTTTCAAAACTTTTCTTCCCTTTCCTTCATTTCTAGAAAAAGAAAAAAGTCTCGTGTATTATTTTGTCATACATAGGTTTCCTTTCTCAGAACATTGGTCATCGTTTTATGGATCGCACGCACTCCTTGTTTTTCACTTTCCTCTTATTTTCAATCTTTTTGGTTTCATATTTTGTCCTGTCTTCTCTAGTCTCCTAATGTTTTCCCTCTTTCATCGAAAAGGCTGTCAATTTTTTTTTTTTTCTTTTGCTTTATATTTTTGTATTTTAACTTGGTATATTATGAACCC
>NC_134819.1:40451469-40453969 GCF_046742065.1 Oratosquilla oratoria | reverse complement strand
ATATATGTATATATATATCACGTGAAAATCACTGGAGAAAAAACGACTGGAGACGGGAAATCTACATATTTCGATTGCAAACTGCAATCCTCTTCAGTACATATCTACTGAAGAGGATTGCAGTTTGCAATCGAAATATATATATATTCCCCGTCTCCAGTCTTTTTTTGCTCAAACAGTGGTTTTCACGTGATTAACAAATGTATGATTACATTTTTCACATGTAATATATATATATATATATACATATATATATATATATATATATATACATATATTGTTGAATAACAACAAAGGAAACCGGAGGTTATTCAGAAATTGATTGGATCACGTGGTTTTGTGATTTTTTGCGTATATATATATTATATATATATATATATATATATATATGTGTGTGTGTGTGTGTGTGTGTGTATGTGTGTGCGTGTGCGCGCGCGTGTGTGTGTGTTTGTGCATGCGTGCATGTGTATATAAAAAACCTGAAATCACATCTTGGATTGGTAAACGGGAACATTAGAAAGATGGGCAAGAGACTGCACAAGAATTGGATCTTTCGCAAAAGCATTGGGTTATGCTATCCCCCCCCCCATAAATAATAATAACAATAGCAAATACATAAATAATAGAAATATATATGAAGTGGAATGAAGTCACCTATGAAAAAGTTGACTGAGATGAGGGTCCTTTCAATGAGAAATATAATTTAGTTTTTATCTTGTTTTATTTTTATTCCAGTTTCATTATATTTAATATATAATATATATGATATGTATGCGTGTGCGTATGTATGCATATATGTATGTATGCATGTAATGTATGTATGTATGTATGTATGTATGTATGTATGTATGTATATCTAATGTTCAAAGCTTCCCTCGACTTTCTTTCTCTTCAAAGAACCTGTTTCTCAAACACTTGCATCACGCCTCTTCTCCCGTTTTCATTTTCCGGTTTAAATATAACCCAAAATTTCTTGTTTGAATTCAAATAGGACAGCATATACGTTCCCAATTCCATTTCTATTTTCCATCATGTCGGAATATTTTGAGTATGTGACTGAGAAACACGCATATACGCACATAGTCACATAAACACACAGACAGACTTTTTCTTTCTGTGCATTTTATTTCCCTACTGAGTCTTCTGTTTTTGCATTTACTTGCCTGTATTTTGTTTATTTATTTTCTGTATCGGATTTTAGACAGATTTTTTGTAAATAGTCTTCACCGTTTTAATCCTGTATTACTGTAATTCGATTTGTTTGCTGCAACGTCTAAGGCAGTAGTGTTCAACCAGGGTAGGCGTGAGATTGGCCACAAGAGATGGAAGCTCTGGTAAACTAAAGCCTACTACAATAATCTCAACCTGGGGTCCTTAGGACCCTTTAGGGACCACAGAGTTTCACAAGTGGGTTAAAAAATGATAGTTTAGTAGATACACTCCAATTTTTCATTGTACTTGTCTCCTGAAGGCTAAGGAACAGCAACACATAAATCTGGGGTACATGGGAAACCAAGTTGAGAACTCCTGATGCAGTGTTCCATCTAGGGGTTGGTCTTCATAATAAAATCCATAGATATTTGATGAGTAGAGGATATTATTTATCTAAAACGTCTATCGATAGCTCGATGAATAAAACATCCTTACAACATTCACAAAACCATAAACGTTTACAGAACAAAATAATAGCCAATAACGTATAATACATATAAGCATTTTGTCATAAGCAGCTGTGATAACTTCCATTAGTGAATAAACAGATCATGAATGTGAGCATAAATAGTTGCAATCCTGCCTATCATTTATGGGAAAATGCGTGTAAATGGCAAATGTACCGGTAGTTGAAGGAAAATAATGTTTAGAAACGTGTACGATTTTGTGGCTCCCCTGAGGGTATCTATGCCCAAGTCTGAACGAACATATAAAGAGTCAATTTACTATAATTTTATAATCCGAGAATAATAATAAGAGTAATAAAGGTTTAAATGGAATAATAGGGACTTAGACGTATTTGAAATATAGAAGCGAAATAGGTAATAAATAATCTAACGAAACAGAGAACGGATAGTGTCAGAATAGAATGCGATTGATGGGAAACTAGAATTGCTGTCAATCTTGATCCATTCTAACTTGCGTTTTATTCCATTTTCTAAAAGAGTGCATAATGTCTGTACCTATGGCGAATGCACATATGCTCGAGGGTATGCTTTGGTTTTACATGTTAACGGATGTGGATATTTTCCTGGGGCAGTTGAGTGAAGCCTCTTAACGTGGTCGCTGACAGGCGAATCCAAGGACACAATGATGCGAGGCATAGTATGTAAATAATGGCACAGCAGCAAACTGTGCAATGGAGATGTGAATACTTAAGGTGGAGATTGAAGGATGTAGATCTTATCTAAGTCAGTCTGGTGCTAGATGTGAGAGAATCATGCGAAGATTCGTTAGACGAAGATATGAATCTGCTCACTCTGATCCCCAAAAGTAATATTGTTGAGTG
>NC_134819.1:40443969-40446469 GCF_046742065.1 Oratosquilla oratoria | reverse complement strand
TGGAATAAACTTCCTGCACAGGTAGTGCAATGTAGTTCAGTTCGAAGCTTTAAGAATCATTTAGATAAATACCTAAGTAAGATGCTGTAATTATTATAATTTATGTTATATTATTTGTTTTTGTTTTGTTATAATTTGTCTGTCTGATTTTCATTTATTATTAGTTATATGTCAATTTATAATCATTTACTATTTACCTGTTTGTTTGTTATTCAACTATACCAATGCATTTATTTATGTATTTTAATTGTTATTTACATTGTTATAGTTTTAATTTATTATTAATATGATTTTTTTTTTTTTTTGCATCCGACCTAGATATGGATCAAAAGGTCTCCTGTCGGCATGCTTTGCCTTTGTAATCCTTTGTATGCAGATCAATGATAGATCTTATAGTCTGCAATGATAAGAGAAATATATCAAATGTAAAGAGCATCCCCTTGGAGTCAATGGATGCTGACCACAGGCTACTGGTGGCCAAACTAACTTTCAAGAAATTAAGATCAAGGCCGCCCCCAAAATGAAGAAGACTCAATCTGCTCAAGCTAAAAGAGGGTGAGATTAAGCAGAGGCTGAACGGAAAAATCGCAGATAAGGTGACAGTACAGAATGATCAAGCTGTTGAACATATGTGGAAATATCTTAAAGTCAAGTTGTCTAATATTGCAAAAGAAACTATTGGAGTGAAGTATGTTGGTGGGAAAAGAAACAGACCCCTTGGTGGACTGAAGAGATGAGGGAAGCAGTGAAACAAAAGATGAAGACTTTTTGCACATGGATGAAAAGAAGAACAAGGGAAAACAGATTAATGTACGCAAGTGCAAGGAAAGAGGCTGAAAGGGCAAAGAAAATAGCAAAGAGAAAATTTTGGGACCAATTAGGAGAACAGTTAAAAGATGATTTTACTATTGGAAGGGAATTACTTTATAGTTTAGCAAAAAGCTATCGTAAAGGAAGCAGGGAAACTTGTTCAACCATTAAAGTTAGGGAGGCTAACATCCTGACAAACCTTGCTGATATAAACAATAGATGGAGAGAGTATTTTAGTGAGTTACTGAATGTTAATGAGGACGAGGAGGCTGACCATTGGAAGATGGGAGAAGTGAGAAATGATGAGAGTTTGGAAATAACATCCAACGAGGTAAAGGCAGCAATTAAACGAATGTAGAATGGAAAATCTGCAGGATGCGATGGCTGGCTGGCGGAGATTTTTAAAGAAGCAGAGGAGACTTTATTGCCATATTTAGTGTACGAGGGGTGATCAAAAAGTAATGAGTGATACCATATATTTTCACGGTACAGAGGTAAATCCAAATAGTGGCCTACATTCCTTCAAAGTACTCCCCTCCTGCCTCTATGCAACGTTCCATCCTCTTTCGCCACTTCATGAAGCACTAACGGTACTCAGAAGCCGATATACCTCGTAGCTCTGAATTGACTGCTCGCACCAGATCTTGGATGCGATGAAACAGCTTCCCTGCGATCGCACCCTTGATCTTTGGAAACAACCAAAAATCACAGGGAGTAAGGTCAGGCGAGTAGGGTGGGTGGGGGAGAAGTGTGATCCCCTGCTGCTCCAGGAACTGCACAGTGAGGCGAGCTTTGTGGGGGGCAGCATTGTCATGGTGCAGCAAAAGGCGCGATCGGCGACGGGTTGGTGCAGTCTTGGCCTGATATTCCAGGACTCGAGGAAGGACGTGATCAGTGTAGTACTGGGCTGTGATAGTTCACTGTTGAGGCATTACATCCACACACATTGGTCCTTGTGAATTGAAGAAGATGGTGAAAAGGCGCTTCCTGCTGCGAAATCCTTCCTTCAGAATCTGAGGTCGAGGTTCTTCATCACTCAACCACACCATGTTAGACTGCTTGTCTCTGGTGGTGAAGAAAGAAATCCAACACTCATCTCCGGTAGCTACATCTGAGAACCGTTTCGGACCATTCGGCTGGAATTCAGCCAGCCATAGACGACAAATCCGCACCCGTTTGCTCTTCTGCTCTTCCGTAAGCAAATGAGGTATCCATCGAGCACACTTCTTCCTCAGCCCTAAGTGTTCATGCACGATGTCATGTGCGCTCCCATAACTGACACCGTGCTCCAAGGATAAGAATCGAAGAGTAACAGTTGGATCTTCGTCAATGATGGCCCGCGCACGGACCGCCGTTGCTTCGGTCACGGATGTCCGAGGGCGGCCAGGACGATGATCATCTTCTAGCTGCAATTTTCCGGCTGCGAAAGCTCGAATCCAGCGGGAAACAGTTTCCAGTGATGGAGTAGACTCGGGAAAAACTTGCAACAATTCCTCTCTGATCTCCGTTGCTTTTTTCCCGAGTTTCCACCTTGTGAAGGTGTAGAATCTGCAGCCTTCTTTCGAAAAATCCATGTTTCCGGTTAGAGAGGCAAACCAACAATGACGCAATCGCACAGCGCAACGATAAAATGTAAGCTAGACAAACAGCGACAAGCTCAAACATGTAACAACAGGCAACACTTGCTGCC
>NC_134819.1:40433969-40438969 GCF_046742065.1 Oratosquilla oratoria | reverse complement strand
ACATGCATAAAATTGCCTTTTAATGAATCAATTAATGACTTGTATCATTTGATACCAAAGGAAAAGGTAAATTTTATCTTCAATTATCCCAACAATTTGTTCAGTAAAGTCGTCAATATACATCAAAGATCCAAGAGTAATACAACTCCTGGAGTTTACAAATTACCTTGTTTAGATTGCAAGGATGTATATTGGGGACAGACGGGTCGAGACCTCACTACCAGGGTCAAGGAGCACAAGAACTCTGTAAAATACGGGCAGGAAAATTCCGCGGTATTTCAGCACGTCGCCAACAAAAACCACCGGATAAATTGGGACGATGCTGAAATAATTTACAAATCCAAATGTAGTTTCAGAAGAAAAATGGTAGAATCCTCCCTAATAATTTTTTTCTCCAAATTATAACATTTCCTATGGTCAATGGTCACCAGATTGTATTTCTTCTTTTGCTATAAATAAAATGTTATCATCTACATTAGCGGTGGACAAAAGATACCAAGGTCCATGCAACGCCGGACACGTGACCTGAGCCACCAAGATCCACACAATGGCCGCCGGACAAGTGACCTGAGCCCCCGTCCCTTCTAGCTTACCTCATTGTTTTAGTATAAATACACATTGTTCTCTACTCTGTAATTCATATCTGCTGAAGAGGATCACAGTAAGTGATCGAAATATACAGATCTCTATATCTTCGCTTATTCTTCTCCGAAAGTGGGTCATCAGTTATATATATATATATATATATATGTATATATGTGTGTATATGTATGTATATATGTATGTATATATATATATATATATATATATATATATGTGTGTGTGTGTGTGTGTGTGTGCGTGTGTGTATGTGTGTGTGTGTGTTAAACTTTTTATCCTACCGTTGGAAAAGAAGACACCAATGTTGAAAGTTCTATATATTTCCATCACTATATATTTCCTGTTCAAGCAGAATGATTACATAGTGGAAGACATACAATAAAAAAAAATGTGAGGTGAGAAAAAGGAACAAGGGAAGAGCTCAGGTTACGTGACCGACGCTTCGTGGGTCTTGTGAGATTTTATCCCCTTGGAGTAAGGTAGTAGTTGATTGACAGTTGAGGTGATAATGCAGTCAGGTGACCATTGACCATTTGAAATATTAAAATTAGGGAAATATTCAATCAGGAAAGACTTGATTATTTTCCTTCTGAAACTACATTTTGATCTATATATATATATATATATATTATATATATGTATATATATATATATATATATATATATATACATATATATATATAAGTTATTTAAGACAAATGAGAGAGAAATGGGTGGGGAAGGGCAAACGTTTGCCCTTCCTCACCCATTTCTCTCTCTCTATCACACACACACACACACACACACACACACACACACAAATATATATATATATATATATATATATAATATGTATATATAGAATATATGTGTATATAATATATATGTATATATCGTATATATGTATATATCATATATATGTATATATATGTATATACTGTATATATATGTATGTATATGTGTATATACATATATATGACATATATATACACATATATATATATATATTGTGTTTGTGTGTGTGTGTGTGTGTGTGTGTATGTGTGTGTGTGTGTGTGTATGTGTGTGTGTGCGTGTGTTTGTGTGTGTGTGTGTGTTTGTATGCTCCTGTATTTATTAAAGACAAAGTAGGGTATTCTCATATGTCAGAAAGAACTTGTAGATGTTCAAAAATAACTGACACTTGTGAGAAAAGAAGCTTAAAAGAACTGTCAGTATTAAGGTAGCAATACAATTAAAAAGCAACAAATGCTAGAAAACAAGAAAGAACCGAAAAAAAGAGACTTCAAAGGTTTGTGAGGGGAAAGATGATTGGCAGAAAGGAAGCTGGTTGAATAGAGAGGGGGAGAGAGAGGAAGAGAAAGAGAGAGAACAAAAACCGGCGGATTGCAACCGTTGAATTAGTGTAGACTATACCTACAGATCGGGAATAACTTCCACAGAAATCAATAGGTTACAAAAATAAATACTTAAATAGGTGAATGAATAGAAAGATAAGTAGGTAAATAAGTACAAAACAAATATAGATAATGAATATACAGTAAAAAAGATAGTGCAATAAACAATGATTTTATACATGTGTACAATTTATCTTACCCTTCTTGAATACCTTTTCGCAAGCATTAGATGGGAGATTTGTTCATATGAAGGAGTCTTGGACAAAAAAAAATGTTTTGTTGGTAAAGTCAGGTTTGGTTATGTCGGATGAAATTGGTTTGGTTAGGCTAGGTTAGCGTAGGCTAAGCCAGGCTGCGATTGGTTAGTTTGATAGTTTGGTTGGTGAAGTTAGGCTAGGTTAGGCTAGGTGAAGTTGGACTTGGTTAGAGTAGAATAGATCATATTAGGTTACGCTAGGCTAGATTAAGTTACGTTGATTTAGGTTAGATTAGACTTGATCATATTATCTTAGGTTAGCTTAGGTTTGATAAGGTTAGTATAGGTTAGAGACGTAAAATCAAACCAAAAACAAAGCTTCAGTGAAATTCAGCGTTGGGTGGGGATATTCTTCGCGTGACCACTCGTAGGGAGGAAACTGCTCAATTGGCTGTTCCTGGGTTAGGCCCGGGGTAGGGTGGGGGTGTGAGGGGATCTTCATAAGACCCTCAAAAGATATAATATCCTCGGTTGTCAGAAGGGTATAGGAAAGGGCCAGCACTGCATAGATTACCGTGCCTCTTCGAGAATAGTAATGTATATATCTATATATTTATATATATATATATATATATATATATATATATGAATATATATATGTATGTGTGTGCGTGTGTGTGTTTGTGTGTGTGTTTGTGTGTGTGTTTGTGTGTGTGTGTGTGTGTGTGTGTGTGTGTGTGTGTGTGTGTGTGTGTGTGTGTGTGTGTATGTGTGTGTGTGTGCAGTATGGAATATATACATCATTTTGGAGATTTTGTTTCGCCAATGGTACAGATGTAACCTTGCATAACCTGATCTCAGCTGGCCTAACCTAGCCTGCTCAAACCCAACCTGACCTGATCTAACTTAACCTTATCTACCCTAACCTAACGTAACCTTACCTAACCTAACCTAACCTAACCTAAGGACGGGAACTCGATCAGGAAACTTCAGTAGCAGCCAATTTCCTGAAACTCTTAAAGAGTGACTAAAGTCTGCTTTATTCAGTACTTGAAGTTGTATTTCTGTAGATAAACGAAATGCAAGCAAACAAGTAATTAGATACACAAGTAAACAAAGAAACAGTAAACGATTAGCGGAAAAATATTAACGGAAATAGTTTCCTGAAAGTAAATGGGATCAAATGTCTAAACACAAAACAAAGAAAATGAGGTCGAAATGGAGCCAAAATTTGAAAAAAGAAAATCAAAAGAAGGCATAGAGAATGCCGAATAGAAAATGCAGTTAAAAAATTTTTTGCAGTCAAAAGGTTCTCTGAAAAGGTCACTGGGCAAAGGGTATGGAGGAGAAATGGACAGAGAACAAATTAAACGTGTTAGAGCGTTCCAACTTACGGCGGAGGTCGAGGTGACTGTAGTTTTTACCGCCAGCGAGTTGGACCAAGGTCATTATTCATTAAATTTCAATCCATAAAATCCTCTTTAAGAGGAACCGTCCTAGCCTCCTGGAAGGGGGAAACTCCACAAAAATGTAAAGAACGACACTTACATTCGACATGACAGAAAAAAATGAAGAAACACAAAACAACCAAAAATGATTATCAAAACCAGTTATGTAACAAGAAACGGGTCAATGTAGCCATAGTTTTTTAACAAGACTGTTCTAGGAATGACAATCATTGGGAGAAATCACATGAACTATGAAAGGCCTTTCCACAAGACCCTGAGCAGGAGGGCACGAAGGAAAATATCGCAAAGTGGAAGAAAAATGGCTGAAAAATGGCGGAGAATTATTTGGAGGGACTAAATTTTGGGAGGGGAAGGGGAAAGGAGGTAAGGAAGGGATAAGGTGGAAAGAGGAAAGGTAGGGGAGAAAGGAGACGAAAGAAGGGAGAGAGGAAGAGAAGAGGAGGTTGGGCGAGAGGGAGGAAGGGAGGGAAGGGGTGTAGGCAGGGAGGAGGAAGAGGGGGATAGAAGGAGGGAGGGAACAAGAGAAAAAGAGCAAGGGAGGAAGGAAAGGAAGAAGACAGTGAGAGGAAGGAAGAAAATGAATGAGATAGAGTAAAGGAAGGAAGTGAAGGAAGGAGATATGGGAGGGGAGGGTGAGGAGGAGGTGTAGAAAGGAAGATCCAAACAAGGAAGAAAAAAAGTAATCTGGCGTTAGGCAGAACAAGATCTCTAAAACACGTTATCAGAAGAAAGGGTTTAAATCACTCTGCGGAGTTGTGGGTTGATGTCAGGATGTAGGAGGGTTGAGGATGGCGGCTATTAGAAGGACAATGGGCTGCGGCCGTTGTGTACATACGACTAGGGAGGCGGGCACAGGAGGGGATAGGCAAGGGAGGGGAGAGGAGGTGGGATGAAGGGAGGGGAGGAGAGGGGAGCGGAGGAAAGAAGAGGGAAGGGGAGGAGAGGAGGGCGGGACAGGGGAGGAGAGGGGAGGGGAGGGGAAGTGAGTGGAGAAGAGCAGAGAGGAGGAAAGGGGAGGGGAGGGGTGGGATGATGAGGCGAGGTGAGGGGAGGGGAGGGGAAGGGAGAGACCTAATGAGAAATGGGGACGAGGGAAAATGATGATTAAAATGCAGTTGCAAAATGGCGTTACAGAGGTCAGTTTTGTATTATTATTATTATTTTTTCATCATGTACATTGGAGAACAATCCCTTTCCGAATTTTAGAAAAGTTTCAAATGGTACAAATGTTATTGAATAAAAATATACACAAGACTCATAGGTATTTGGTGGTAGAATTACTCACACACACACACACACACACACACACACACACACACACACACACACACACACACACACACACACACACACACACAC
>NC_134819.1:40428969-40431469 GCF_046742065.1 Oratosquilla oratoria | reverse complement strand
TTGGGGGAGGGAAGAAGGGAAGGCAAGACGGATATTACAAAATTGGATACAAGGGGTATGCGGAGACCATCAAGTTCTTTGCAGATATTGCAATAAAATCCAGAGGGATATGGGTGAGGGATAATAGAAGAAATGTGAAGCGATAAAACGCAGGCTTTGGCATCATGATGTTGGGCGACTGAAAAACGGGTATAACGAAAAATATGATGAATTTAGAAAGATTTAAGACAATTTTTTTTTTATAATATTAATTACATATTTACATGTGAATAGATGTGTGGATACACGCGTTTTGTATTTAGAATAGAACAAACTAGAATTCAAGTAAATATATGTGTAGAAAACGAACTCAGAATAAGACAAACCCCAAACAAAAACATAAAAAAAATACATAAATTAGAAAAGAAATAAATATCATGACAAAGACAAGTAATTCGTAAATCAGTCGGGCCCTCCAAATTGTTCATTTCTAATCGCTCTCTAAAAGAGGATTCTAGAAAATTGCTCTCATTTAGCTGAGTCACCAGCAGCTATCATCCGTAACGTAGAGAGGCAAGTTATCGTTGTTTACATCAAAGTACCTCTTCATAAAATTGCTCAGAATGCAGAGACCTGACCACCATCGAACAAAAATGTAAACACACTAAGATGATATTACTACATTATATATTCCAGCTGTCCTTGTATTAATCTTTAAAGATAGTACAATAGAAAAGTACTTTGTATACAAGCTCACAAAATTTATTGGAAGTAAATGTTTGTACAACTTTCTCTTATAAATGCAACTGGATACAGAACAATTCATTCCATTAACGTAATTAGCCTGTCTCACTCTCTCCATGTTTGCCTTCCTATCTATCTGTCTGTCTGTGTGCCTCTCTATATCTGCCTGTGTGTTTCACTCTGTGTCTCAACTTGTTTGCCTGTTTGTCTGTCGACCTGTCAACCCTTTCTCTCTCTCTCTCTCTCTCTCTCTCTCTCTCTCTCTCTCTCTCTCTCTCTCTCTCTCTCTCTCTCTCTCTCTCTCTCTCTCTCTCTCTCTCTCTCTCTCTCTCTCTCTCTCTCTCTCTCTCTCTCTCTCTCTCTCTCTCTCTCTCTCTCTCTCTCTTCCGTGTTCTTTGGCATCAGTCATTATAAAGACGAATTAATATCAAAATCTTTTTAATCGTGGGTGGAAAAATTTAAACACGTTGTCAGACTAACACTACATATAATCAAATAGAGGCTAAGGAACTATAGAAGCAGTGATATGGAACGTCCAGTAACAACGAACTATGTGGAGGGTTTTGGTCCTAAGACTGGATATGCGTTAATTGACGATAAGGGTTATATAAATCAGGGAAAGCTTGAATATTGATACTTAAGGACACGTTATAGACCATTATGGTAATAGGAATGACTCGGAAACTATCAACCGGACAAATATCTCTGAATATGAAGAGTTATAGTTTACCTACATATTAATAAATCTCATCAGAAGATAGTTTCCTTTTGAAGGAATAATGATTTCAGTAAGTGTTATTTGAGGACCTTAGAAATTTATAGTTATCATGAAACAATTTGATATCTTGAATTATAAGATAATTATCTATATATAGTTCCGTATAACTTCCATTAAAAGTGATTGGAAATTTTACGCTCTTAAAGAAACTTGGTGTATATATAATACAATATAGTTTCACCACGAAAATGTTCTAAAGAGTCTTGCCTTAAAAAAAAAAAAAGAGTATTGTACATGGAAAATCAATGAAACACTATGTAACTTTATATAGACTGATACACATTACATGTGTATGTAACTTGAACTTGCATGGCTAATGAATATAAGTATGGTAGTGAGAATACTTGCTTGAAGATACAATTAATTTGACCAAATTATTGATATATGTATGTATCATTAATGAGTGACCTCTGTGAATATGGATGATCTTATAAGTAGTTGAAAAATGTAAACGTGCACGTATTTGGTTGATAACTTTTTATATTTCAAGTCGTATTTAGTTTATTAGGAAAGTTAGACTGAAAAAGATTATTTTATCTGCTAATATGTGACATCGTTGGCATTATTGCTTTTCGAAAAGGAAGTTTGATAGGACAATTAAAACGCGCATTTACACATAATACACAAATACATACACGCGCACGCACACAAATACACACACGCGCGCGCGCAAACACACACACACACACACACACACACACACACACACACACACACACACACACACACA
This sequence comes from Oratosquilla oratoria, assembly GCF_046742065.1. Classification (NCBI taxonomy): domain Eukaryota; kingdom Metazoa; phylum Arthropoda; class Malacostraca; order Stomatopoda; family Squillidae; genus Oratosquilla; species Oratosquilla oratoria. Next base: position 40,429,238 of record NC_134819.1, on the reverse strand, counting down.
CACACACACACACACACACACACACACACACACACACACACACACACACACACACACTGAACTGCCACGATAGTGGCCTGGAGTTCCTGGTTCGAATCCTGCCCAGGGCCGAAATTATTTCGGTACCGCTGCGCTTCGGGTCGTTACTCTGACTCTCGTGGGCGGGGAGTTGGGTGTGTGTGTGTGTGTGTGTGTGTGTGTGTGTGTGTGTGTGTGCAAGGTCATAGCATTACCCATAGATCGGACCTACGAGCTCTGAGCTCTCTTCC
>NC_134819.1:40416469-40426469 GCF_046742065.1 Oratosquilla oratoria | reverse complement strand
AAGATATAGTTTTATGTTGGAAAGAGGATTACATCACATTAAGAACTGAAAAGTATTGAAGAAAGAATTTATAAGCTGCAGCTACGAGTAAAGGTGAAGGCACACTAGACTAGCATAATTCCTGCCTTTGCTTCTTCGTTTGAGTAGGAACAAATTCAGATACAATATTCTAGAACATTTTATCAATATATATAATATTCGTGAAGATTTGAATTTTATTAGGTCGTCATTAAGCTTCTCATAAGACGCAAGAGTAATTTGACATTTGGACATTTGAAAAACAAAAGATCGTCACCGAAGTAGTTTTTACTCGAAGTAGCAACAACAATTAGCATGCTGGCAAGGAATGCCCAAAGTAAATATTTAATGGACTAATTACGACAAGAAGTTATCTACTCTATATATTTAGCCATAAATAGACTAAAATTTCAAAGTGTTTACCCAAATGTATTAAAAAAAATGAAGTAGAAGTCTTTATGAAAAAGCCCATATCAACTCTAGAAGTCTGTGCTCAACACCATTTTAAAAACAACACAGAACTTGTTATTCCCGACTCTCTAACGATAACCAAATCACCTTACGACTTATGGAATACGAGAAACAAATAACTTTTTTTGTGTGAAATTGTCAGAGAACAAGAGGTGAACATTAGATAGTTAATCTTAAACTGAATGGTAAAAAATTTATATTTTCAGTTTAGACGCAACATGTAATGCAGGGTCAATCAAAAATCAGTCAAATATCAATCAAGATCAATCTTCAATCAAGACATAAAAAATAACACAGAATTTGTACATTGAAGTTGATCAGCAAGATCATGTGAAGTACTTACTTCTGAAGAAATGCATAATGTAATTCAATTTCCCCTTTCTATCTTGCCAAGCACAAACATGAATTAATAAATGGTATATGGTGAAAAAAAAACACTAATCGTACTCCATCTTGTACACTTTTGCCTTTTTTTTTATGAACTTCTTAGATTATGGTATATATCCCTTAAAATTGGAGTCTCTTAAATCAAAGTTCGTTAAGGTGAGCGTCCGTTAAATGAAGACTTCAAAGCTAAATTAACGAACAAAACCAGAAAAGTTATTTCAGGCAGCCACTGAGGTTTATTCGTAACCGAACAAAATTCTACTGTATGTGGTTCATCATAATAAAGTCTGAAAGAAACTTTCGAAAACTAAAGTTGCCCTGAAGTTTGTAATTTAATGGATTCAATGAAATAAGAAACGTCTTAATTTTGTTTGTTACAGCACTTCTTTGAAAGAAAATCTGGCTAAAAATATGTTAAGTAAAATTTACCGAATTCAGAAGCTGTCGGTCTGTTCCCAGTGGAGGCTACTCAAGACCAGGAACTGAAGTTGATTTATATTTTGTGCATTAACGCAATTGATAAAAAGAAAAGATATCTCAGTTAATTACCTGTTGGTCAGAACCCTATTTCGTACAGAAAAAAAAGTAAATATACATAAAAGAGAGAGAAAGTCTTCTTAAAGGAAACATAATGACGTTTAGACCAGATTTAATCTTCATTTTTCCTGTTAACCCTGCAGGAATCAAGCTTTTGTTTTACTATGAATAGTAAAAACGCTTTCTTGCTTTCGTGAAGTGAATTCCATTTTATACTGTAATTCCCATTACTTGATAAAACTTGTGCATTAGAACAAGTGAGAATTGGCGGAAAATGTGGATTGGATAAAAGACTTCGTTCTTGGTAATCTTTCATGAAATATCAATAGTTTTTGTTCATAAGTGCGACTTGCTTTTGTGACTGAAGTGTCTTTAACTGTCGAAGTGATACTTCGTAGCCGGGCAGTATTGCCCAGTATTTACCAAAGGAATACAAATATCCCTGTGTATTGTGTAGCGACTCAATCTTACACTGTAGGTTTCATTAAAATAACTCCTACACTTTACGCGATGTATCTGTCTGTAAATATACTTAATACAAATAATATTAATTTTAAATATTCATCATTTATATTCTATTTTTGCAAAGGAATTCATAAGAATCACCAATTGTAAGAGTTTATTGATATTTTTCTTCTAAGTTTGTTTGCTAATGATTATATTGGTGGCGTAGAATAGGAAACTTGGATGTTTTGTATTCGCTTAGTTGTGGTTTCGAATTCCATGCTTCTTTCCAATTCACAGTAGTAACTGTTTGTTACCTGATTCAACAGTCCAAGCGCATAGGGCAAAGGTGAAGCTTTCGGTCGTAGCTACGCGCCTCCTGGCGTAGGTTCCATACCTCCTTCACCGTCTCGAATGCATTTGTGTTTCTTTTACCATAGCTGCAGCCAAGCTATCGTATTCATCTTCTAGGGACCCCAGCAATATCATAGGAGTTCTAGCTGATCGCGGTTATCTCTTTGTATTATGACAGGTTATTTTGTTTATGACAGTGAAACTGTAAATTACTATTTCTAGCTATATACTAAGAGCCTTCTTCCCCCTCATAAGGGAAGTAGCCAATCAAGGCATGCACCCAACCCCCATACAATTCCGTTCTCATTCATCACACATTTTTTCCCTCTCATCTTACCTCATTATACATGAAGGGTCATCCCTGCTCCCTGCCCACCGCGCGAATCAGAAACAATGCAGCAAATACAACACAGCCACAGCAGGGCCAACCGCTTCGTTCACATGGTGACCCTCCCTCCTTGTCCCCTCATGTGAAAATAGGGGAGAGAAATAAGGAATATTCATAAAATATATGAAAGACCCAGTGACAACAATTATGTTTGCGTAGCCAAATTTAGAAGAAGTGATGAGATTTTAATGATGACCGAAAAAAAAAACATAAAGATGTGTATGCATAGGGCAGAATTTAGTGTGATTAAGTTCATAAATCCATAACAATATATAGATCAGCGTAACGCTCTAAGATACTAAGAATATGAAAGGAGAAATCCTTCTTTTACTCACATACATCTGAAATGTCAATCCTAAATAGATGACAGAAATTGTAAACAAAATAACATTCCTCACAAATGGTATGAGACAAAACAAATTAAATTAAGTTCACATCTGATGTACAAAAACAAAGACAGCAAGATACAAAGGAAACGTGCGCAACTGCATTGCTACATGCATCAACAACATAAAATATCACTAATAACATACCCATGTCAATAAAGCTGAATTTACATCCAAGTTATTAACGAACTTGATACTTGTAGTCTTTACCATGCATCAGAGATGTTTACAACTATTAGAAAATAATAACCAGGCTTTGTACTGTATTCTTTTGTTATGCAACAACATAAAATCGTGTTTAATATCAACACTTCAGAAAGGCGTGTCTCACTCCTGAACAATTTGATATGTAAGTCTTCCTTTGGTGAATAAAGATATCTGGATTGCATTTTATTATTTCCTATTTGTCAAACAACTTTTATTCAGCTCTGATTGTAAGCTGTAACAATAACAAAGGCTAAATACAAACAAGAACAGCCATAGTGTCTACACTGGCCTCTTAGTTTTGGGCTTTATATCTTATTCTGGGATACTGTGTTTGAGAATCTGTGTTTGTCTGACTATACGCCTACTTGTTTGTGTGTTTGTATGTGCGTGTATGTATGTATGTATGTATGTATGTATGTATGTATGTATGTATGTATTTGTATGTATGTATGTAGATATGCATGCGCAACACTACTATACGTATTTGTACTATATGAAACTAAACTGTATTATGACAGAAATTCTCTCTTTTCATTTGCAGGTGAGTGGAGAACTTTGGTGAGGAACCTCGAGAACGACAAACAGACTTCGTGTGCGTGCAAAGTCGGTGCTTTTGCATTACCTCCCTGATCACGAAGCCCTTCGTGCTTCTCCGCCGTTGATATAACTCGTAAGCAACAACCAGTTGTCCTCAGCCTGACTTAGTGGACCTTTGTGTTCGTTCTTGTTGGGTTCTTTATATGGACATAGAGTGCTGTCCTAACCCCCCATCTGCCCTCCCTGGTAATGATTAATTTCATAGATGTAGTCATGGTATACATGCATACATACATACATATATATATATATATATATATATATATATATATATATATATACACATATACAATATATGCAATAAAAACACTGTACGTGTGTTCACAAAAGCATAAGTAACCACTAGGAAAAATAAACTAAGAAAGCAGAGCGCTTTCGTATAATTACATGAATTACATCATCAGTGCTGATACAAAGAAGGAATAATAAAATGAAGAAACAAGGTACAAAAGATATGACTGAGACATGGTAAAGAGGGAATTCGGAGAGGTAGTGGAAGAAGTACATGTGACATTTGATACCGTTTTGGTAACCAACAAATATAGGACAATTGATCATAACTGGTATATTACAATCTAAATAATTTTGAAATTTCATGGCAAACGTAACTATCTAATTTGTACAAACGTTGATGGAGATTAACATTTATCCCCTTACTAGATTTGATCGAGCTTCATTCAATTAAATTTCTTTCTTTGATGTTATTGTTGTATGTGATGACTTTAGCGTTATCCCGGTCAACTGGTTGGTCAAAATGGTTCATGTGGTTGAATATGCCGCTAGATTGGCTTCCCTCTTTAACGTATTTCTTGTGTTTATTGATTCGAATTTTGAGCGTTTTAGCAATCTGACCAACATAAAACTGATTACATGGTTTACAAGGGGATTGCCGAGAAGAAAATCATGAAGCTGGGTTAGCTGGATCTGGGAGAGCGAAAGCCTAAAATGCTAGATATGAAAGGAATAGTCAGGAAAAGTAGTAAAATAGACATTAAGGCTGTGTATATCCTCCTAAAGACACGAACATGGAGTAACATTGAATACCAACTGTGGATGATCACTTAGAAGAAATATTGATAAAAGTTTTAATTTGGTCTTGGTGAGAAACTTCAATTGCGGGGAGGCGAACAGGAATACGTGAAACGATGATGGAGAAGTACCATTTATCTATCTATTTACCAAGAGCTTATTCCTCTTATAAGGGAAGTAGCTAAGTTCATATGAACAATGTAACAGGATGGGTAAAGTATATGACAAGAATAAAACGAGTAGACTTCCAAGTCAGATTGCTCACTGCTACCTAAAGAGGTACAGAAACTAGATTCCTATTAGCTAAATAAAATCTTGTGTCGTAAAACAAATGCGGCTCTAAAAATACACTAGAATAAGTGACTTGTTTAAGAGAATACTCACCTATACAATAACGATCATTAAGCTAAATGAGATGATCTGGCGCTATCCAGAATAAAATTCTAAGAATACCTCTTCAGAGAAAAGGGTTATTCTCATATTTTCCACATTGTTAAGGAGAATATCAAATAGTTCTTCATAATTTCAAAGTGCTTACAACTTTATCAAGATAGGGACTATCCACCTTTCCAGAGTGATAGACTTCGGGAAGTTATGCAGTAGAATGATTTTAAGTATGTCACATCTTAATGAGTTTGCAATGCATTCATAGAAAAATATGATAGTTTATAGCATTCCACTTATACCCTTGTGTGAAAATTGTGATAGATTGCACAGCGGAGTTGTACATTGTAAAAAGGAGTTATATACTGTATTAGGCAGCTGTACATAATTGCTGCTTATTCCCTCGTGCCATTAATAACGGTTTCTCTTCTTGCTCTGCTACGAGTGCCCATTCTTTAACTCTCAAAGACTCTTATTCTTCTGGACTAGTCGCAACTGTCTCTAATGATGATTCATTACGCTACGCCTGAATTAATTCATTCCAACCCCTGCATGGTCATGCGAGTTATGGTGTTCTGTTGTGAGGCGAGTGGAGAAGTAGAAGCTACAATAAGACATAAAATGGAAGGTGATACTACAATGGAAGGAAATTACAAGATAGGTCTGGCTGACAGATGAAATGAGTTAAGATGAAAAAGAAGGTTAAATGGCTTACATATTTCAGTGGTAAGATCTTATTTCATATGGATAGAATTGCCTGGTAGCAGTAATAGTATTCGTAAATTTTAGTGCTAAAATAAAAATGAAATATTAGATGATATTTAAAACCAAGTGTAATTAATGTTCAAATGTAAGTATTAAGAACGTCTTTCAATTAAGTTAAATAATTTGGTGGTAAGCCTGAAAGAACAAAGATTAATTGTTCTCCTGCTACAAAAAAATTAAAAGAATTATGTGTAAGATTGTCCTTTAACTATGTTAAGTAATTTGGTGTTAAGCCTGGAAGAACAATGATGAAATGTTCTTTCGCGACAAAGAATTAAAAGAATGATGTGCATGATTATGAAACTCTTTGGCATAATAATACAAAAGTGACATAGAAACCAAATCTCTGAAAGTAGCTACAAAACTTGACTTTGCATAAAAAACAAAAAAACAGATAATACCACACATCAGAAGAAAAATATACTCATTTCTGCTGGACTCGAATTTTAATTAGAAAAAATGAATAATTTGTAATGTAAATGAGCTCATGATTCAGGCACAAGCATTTCATTCTAATGAATTTCAGGATATGTTTTGATTTCAGCCTGTATAACTTTGGCGTAGCAATATGCACTTAAATCTCGCCTCACTTAATCCTTTCAACGCTGTTCACAAGTTATGGAAGTGTTTGTATTCCCTCCACTTAGTTTTATTCACCTTATATGTTTTTATAGATGTCAAAATAGTTTGATTTTGTAAATGAGCAGATGTGAATGAGGATTTCACTTTTTTATGAAGAACTTGAAAATTACGTACATGTTCCTCCATGGGAATATATATATATATATATACGTTGATATGAGAGTTCAGACTCCAACTGACTACTTAGATAAACAACATCAATCAATCTAAGATATTCAGGAATGACCACAATATCCTATTATACATCTAGTTCGATACACAAGCTTTTGTGTGTGAAGGAGAAAGTTGGATAAGCCTAAAGGGACTTCCATTTCGTCTTTCATGAGTATCAATTAAACCTCTGTTTGGGTGGGCCTCGACCCAAGAAGACGTTAATATAGTACAAATTTAGCTTGATCAAAGGAGATGATAAAATGAAATTGTTCCTCTCGGTTTGACTACACTTGCTTCAAATAATTCAGTGGCTGAAGACAAGAGTACATCTTGTCTGAGATTATTCCATTATATCAGAGTCGCTTTTTCATTATCCTAGTAAGTGTGGTGAAAAGAAAGGCAAAAGCTGGAAGATTTGTCTTCATGATTATTTGAAAAGTCTACGAGCTAATCAGAGCTCTAGTTTACAGGATCATTATTATCTATTTGTTTATCATTTTTATTTTTACGCTCATAGGTGTAGGGTACGACTTGGCCGTTGTGTATTGGAATCTTTGATAACTCAGTTCAACAGAGGGAAATATGTAAATAGTAATTTTATCTTAGAAGACGTAACTCATAATACCAGTATTAATCGGGACTTATCGACAGAATTCAACTGTGAGAACCATCTTTTCATGTCGTCCTCCTTTTCGGGATATTATTGTTATTATTATTTTTTTCTTGCAGAGAATGAATATAATTTTCCGTTCAGTATTTGTTTCTTTGAGGGAGCAGAAAATGAATTGCAGACTGGGTATTGGTGAGAGGGTTGGAGACAGATAATCGAAATTGAAAAACAATACAAAAAGTGGTGAAGTCTCAATATGTTTTCAGATTTCCACTCGATTCTATAAAACAACACAGGAGACATGTAGAGACAGGACTGCGCATAAAAATAACGAACGCGGCAATTCAGTGTTATATATAAACCTTTGGTGATATATTCCCTGATTTCTGGTGAACTATGAAGCAGGACAGCTTTAGAGAGACATAAAGGTGGAAACGTACATATACTTTAGATAATGAAATTGAGTGTGGGAATATAAGCTTTAAATCTCAGTGTTATATATGTAATTGGTAGTTCAGTATTATATGTGTATATTTTATATTATACTACTTGATTTCTGAGGAAGTATGAAGCAGGACAGCTTTAGAGATACACAGAGGTTGGAAATGTACATATAGATAAAAAAAAAATTGACGATGGGAATGTAGGATTTAAAAATCAGTGTTATATATGTAAATGGAAATGTGCTAAAATATTCCCCAACACCTGAAAATTTGCTTTTCTTTAGCAAAGGTTGATTCATTGAAGATTTTGATTATGAAAAGGTAATATAAGAGTGAGACGGGAAATAGATCATTCAAAACCTACTCAGTTTTACCTTTTTTCTCGATCGTAAATTTTGTTAAACATTATAAGTAATGCATAGCATCGTTTAACCTGGAAATATCTTCCTCAGTAGCGATGTTAGAGAAGGACTGTAAAGGACTTAAGTGCGTTGCTAAGTTCTTTAAGATGATTGTATTCTCGAAGGCAGACTAACTTTGACTTACAAATTGTGACAATTCTTTATTCAATAAGATTGCGAAGTTGGCTTTTACTGCAAAATAGAAAGAACTAAGGCTCGTCTACTTTGATGTTGGCCTGGCTGAGGCTAAACAAAGTTCTGTCTAAAACCGGGTCCACACTTGTTGCATTTCCACATATCGTATCATCTTTGCGTACTAGCTAGTGATAAGATACGGTGCAACAGGGTACTGTAACCACTTGCTGCGTATCCGCCTGCTGTATATGGATACGCAACAAGTGGGCACAATACCCTGTTGCACCGTATGTTATCACTAGGTGGTACACAAAGATGATATGATACGTGGAAATACAAGAAGTGTGGACGTGGCTTCAGGTGTCTGCCACCAAGAACAGGTCCGAGAGCTGATTCCACATTCTCGGACTTGCATGTTCACATTTTTTTTGTTTTCTTTTCAAATATCATTTTGTATAAAATGGCAATTGTTTATTTATGTTTGGTAATTTAGAGATATTACACCTGAATCAGATGCCTTCTGGTGGTTATTTCTTTGTGTATGTTGTGAGTCTAAATTGTTTGGTTATTAATATCATATCCCCAAATTAACGCAAATATCGGGAATAGTATATTCGAATATTACATCATCTTTGAGCACAAGCAAATGCTGTGAAAAAAGTGATGATGCTCAGTTTTTGACGATTGATTGGTCCACTCCAGGTTATTAATACTTTACAAATAAATAATTGGTGAGAAATTATATGAAAAAACAATATTAGAATAGAGAAAAAAAAAATTCTACCAGCGCCATCTTTCTGACCTAGATGCATTTCTAAGAAGGACTGTGTGTCTGAAAGTCCCACGAAATGTCAATATTTTCAGTGCAAGTTAAAGTCCACTTCAGATTCTTCTACTTCTGTATACGAAATCAGACAGCACGCAAATTTATGCTGCTCTTAGATACAGTCTGCTTTGAATAATCAATTTACATTGTTTGGGAAAGGTTCATTACATTTGAAGTGCAATAATTCTGCGTGGACGTGCTGCGCGCGAGCGCGCGCACACCCGCGTGTGTGTATGCATGCATGTGTGTGTGCATGCGTGCGTGTGTGCGTGCGTGCGTGTGTGTGTTTCTGTGTGTGTGTGTGTGTGTGTGTGTGTGTGTGTGTGTGTGTGTGTGTGTGTGTGTGTGTGTGTGTGTGTGTGTGTGTGTGTGTGTGTGCGCGCGCGCGTTCGCGTCGCTGTGTGTTTTACATTTTTGCATAATTGTTGTACACAAGATAGGAGTAACAATCGTAGGATTGTGCCTCTTACTCTCCAATTTATGCGTGTGTGTTTGTGTATGATTGTATATTTGTGCCTGTATATGTGTGTGTGTTGGTTCATGCGTGTGTGAATGTGTGTGTGTTTGTGCTTGCGTGCATGTATATGTGTATGTGTGTGTATGTGTGCATGTGTGTACATGTGCGTATGTGTGTGTTTGTGTGTGTTTGTGTGTGTGTGTGTGTGTGTGTGTGTGTGTGTGCGCGTGTGTGTGTGTGTGTGTGTGTGTGTGTGTGTGTGTGTGTGTGTGTGTGTGTGTGTGTGTGTGTGTGTGTGTGTGTGTGTGTGTTTGTGTGTGTGTGTGTGTGTGTGTGTGTGTGTGTGTGTGTGTGTGTGTGTGTGTG
>NC_134819.1:40398969-40408969 GCF_046742065.1 Oratosquilla oratoria | reverse complement strand
TGTTTTTTTTTCCTTTCTTTTATTCCAAGCCTTGGTTTTATTTCTAATTAAGGCTTGTGGCACGGTAGCACAAGATTGTATCATACAATTTTGGCTCTTTGAGGTGTTGGTTGTATATACTCAAACCGTAGGCTTTAGCTTTATTTATTTTTCAAATTAATCAAGACCCTTTCCAAAGAGGGACCACCTCTTAGCTATTCGTAGCCCGCTTCTCCCCCGCCCTCCCCCAAAAATCATAGATTTGTTGAAAGTGTGAAAATCATCCTTCATACTTCGATGACATACTCGTAGCTAGGATATTTCTATTTAATAAAAACTGGATGACACAAATATTTGTTCAAAAGTATTTCCACCTTTGTTTTTAATTTACGTGATGTTCACAATGGACCTCTCCTTTCTTGGCCTTACTAAAAATTCTCTGGAAGAGAGAGGGAAGGACTCTCTTTTAATTCTCTTGGTCAACGTCTACCCCCCCACCCCATCACCGTAAACGTTTTTTATTGTCCTTTACATATATTCATATATTTCCACATACTTATCTCCATTAACTCACCGAATGGGCTATTGACAGCAAATTTTATGATGTAGATATGAATAACGTTTTTGTAGGTATATATGTAGATATTTATGTGTTTAGTTGTCCTTTACATATATTTATGTATTTCTACACACTTCTCCGTAGAGATTATTGGCAGCACCGGTTTTATGTAACAAATATCTTACGGGGCTTTGTAGCATACGTGCGCCAGTGGCGTCATCGGAAGTGTCCAGGTCTTGCATTCGTTTAGCGGTTTGGGTTTGAATCTCGCACTCCTCTCCGATTCCTGGCAGTGACCATTACCTGACTCAACAGACCCCAAATTGCATAGGGTAAAGATGATGGATTCGGTCGCAACTACTCAACGCCGCCTCCTGGCGTAGGCTACTCTTTACCTGTGTGTATATTTCCGCAGTAATCCTTTTCATTAATATTTTCCTAGGGGTATTAAGAGCACATGTTTTATGCAGTAGATTTATTAGGGAGTTAAGGAATACCTGTACGCATCATTCGCTCAGGATCCTTATTATCAGAGATTAATATTAGACTTACTTGAATAAGTATGAATTATATATATATATATATATATATATATATATATATGTATATATATATATATATATATATGTGTGTGTGTGTGTGTGTGTGTGTGTGTGTGTGTGTGTGTGTGTGTGTGTGTGTGTGTGTGTGTGTGTGTGTGTGTGTGTGTGTGTGTATGTGCGTGTGCGTGTGCGTGTGCGTGTGCGTGTGTGTGTGTGTGTGTGCGTGTGTCATTCTTGTATATGCTGAGGAAGGTGGAAAAATAAGACAATGGTCTAGTTTATTCCTGACTAGCTTGGCTTTGAGTTTCTTCAGAGGAAAGCTAAACTGGTTAGGAATAAACTCGGAAGTAGACCCGTGTCTTCTTTTTCCATTTTCCATTACTAGTCACAATGTCTCAACATTGTTATGTATTTGATGCAGCATTTATAAGAGGACTTCCTTGCAAACTTTTTGATATCTGTTTTAACACGTTGCTATTATTTTTCCCTTTGCTGGTATTATCAATTATTTTACATAAGTGGCCCAAATTTTGACGGAGTAAAATAATAGCTTTAAAAAAAAAAAAAAAAAATCGGACGTCTACGTTACCGCAATGAATTTGTTCATTGAGCCCCGGCTAGAACGAGTCACTGGGTAAAACTGGGTCGACGTGACGAAACGCTACTCAGTGCTTAGGTCAGAGGTTCTCAACTTTATTTTTTTTTTTTTTGTTACACACCTAGAGAGTTACCAGACCATCGACCCGTACCCCCATTAACCTGACACAAAATATAGAATGTTAATATATTAAGACTAGATATACAATGGTGCCGCAATGAATATCAAATGGTTCAAATTGTAATGACATTATTCATCAATTAAGCATTAACATAAAAAACAATGTACAGCGATACTACACATGGATTTATTTTCTCTGTAGATTTAAATGTTTAAATAGTTTTTCGTGTACCCCTGTAAACCGTCCCGTGGAACTCGAGGGTCTCGCAAACCCTAGGTTGAGAACACCTGGCATATATATTTTTTTTCTCGCCTAGCATAATACCGTTATGAGACTCTTTGTGATCAAAGTTTTGTGATGGGAGTGATTAAATATTTTTTATCAACTTATACCTCGCTTTGCCTATAGTTTTTTTTTTATTAATTTTGCTATGTTCATTATACTGGGTATTTATAAAAAGAATGACAAATAGTTTGGAATTATATCTCTTTAATGTGATGTATGTGTTTCGAATATTCTGTCTTTCCTAATTCCATTGTGATTATTCTCACTTATATAGATTTATTTAGTAAGAGAGATAAAGAGAGACATACAGAGACAGTGTCAGAAAGATATAGACAGACACAGAAACACAGACACAAACGCACAGAGGCATAGAGAAACAGAGAGACCGAGAGACTGAGAGACAGAGGGGCAGAGGGACAGAGGGACAGAGGCAGAGACAGAGACAGAGACAAACAAATAGATAGACATGCAGAGATAGAAACTAAGATAGGGGCAAAAACAGAGGCAGAGGCAGAGTGAGATAGAGGCAGAGAGACAGACACTTTACGAACTCAATCTCTCTTATTAGCATGATCTCGGCTCTTCAATGGAAGAAGAAGAGGAGGAAAAGGAAGTAGAGTATGAAAAGAAGAAAGTAGTGAGAGTAGTACGAGGGGGAAGAAAGGAAGAAGAGGAAGAGGAGGAAGAAGAGAAAAAGGAGGAAGAGGAGGAAGAAATGGAGAAGAAATTATTTGGTTTCCGCTTTCTGAAAGAATGATTGAAATGTGCTCCTTCAACCTTTTACGTTCTTGATAGTCACGTATTCTGATGATTTTGCAACACTAGACAGCTCTGATGGATTGCTTAGCAATCTCCCTTGCATTACAATGCATTAAAAGTCTCCCTTATCCTAATCAGAAACATGACAGGCCATCTCGCCGTATTATTCTTAAAACGAGTTGAGCTTGTATTCATACAAAGAAAGCTAATGCGCGTCACGTTCCACTCTGGTTAAATGTTTTTCTTTGGTATTTCTGTTCCAAAAACGTTCAGTAAATTGACTAAAACCGTCCACAGCTCTGCTAGAGATGTTTTCTTCTGTAGCCCCCCCTTTCCGTAGCTTTTTCTTGCTCCGCATTCATCCGTTTACCTCTCTTCGGCTCGGCACCCCTCCCCTCACCTCCCATTTTCCCTCGGGTACGTAAACACCAAAACAAAAACGGGTCTCAGGGACTGACCAGAATATTTGCGATTTTTCTGAGGAACTTGACTGCTCTCCAAGAGAGACTAACAGATAGACAGAAAAGACAGACAGACAGACAGACAGACAGATAGACAGACAGACAGACAGACAGACAGATAGACAGACAGATAAGCAGAGAGACACAAAGATAGAGATTTACAGAAATAAAGATAGACATATGGAAAGACAGACAGACAAATAGATAGACAGAAAAAACAGACAGATATACTGACAGACATAGAGAAAAAGACAAACAGAAATAAAGGCAGACAGACATAGAGACAGACAGACAGACAGAAAAAGAGACATACATACAGAGACACAGAAAAAGATAGAAACAGGCAGACAGGCAGACGGACAGACAAACAGTCAGACAGGCAGGCAGGCAAACAGACAGACAGACATACAGACAGACATACAGACAGACATACAGACAGACATACAGACAAACAGTCAGACAGACAGACAGCAGGCAGGCAGGCAAACAGACAGACAGACAGACAGACAGACAGACAGACAGACAGACAAATAGACAGAGGGTCTGTATGTAGAATGCAGAGTACAAAAGAAAGGCACTAATCAGCAAGTATAAACAAGGAAACGGCATACCCGGAGTGCAGAACAAATATCACTGGAATGCAAAAAATATATTAGAATAAATGAACGTAAAAAGTACCAACCCAATTCTAGAAATTCTCTAGAGCCCCCTAAACATATACCCTATATCTATAAAAAGGAGGCCCGGAAGTTAAAACCAGAAAGAATAGATATCTCCTTTAAAACTCGTACACATACAAAAGGACCAGGAAATCCTAATGAGGGTAACACAACGTGTGGGTTGAAGGTGGAAGGACTGAATTGACTTTGCAGATGCATAGAGAGACGGACGGGGCCACGCGTTATCTCAGTGGAAACCGTCGCGGACTCATGAGCAGGTCGTGATTTCGAGTCCCGGGGCTTGCTGCGGACCCACTGCGCCCGCCAGGCGAGGAGGCGGACCAACTCGAGAAAAAGGTAGCGACTGACAGTGCAACACCCTACCAGGAGTTTCTCACTTTCCATGGTGTGGAAGTGGAATGGTGAGTTAGGGGACTGCAATCACGGTGAATTTTTACAAGAGCAGGTGAGAGTAACGCGTCCTTTGGGATGAAAGAAGTTCTTGGAGCGATCAGAGGCTTGAGAGTTGTTGGCCGTGGAAGAAAACGGAAAAGAAGTTAAGGTTAGAGAGGGAAAAAGTTGAAGGAAAAGGAAATGTGTTTAAGACTTGGGAGGGAGTTCATGAAGAGTCTTGATAAAAGAAGTAAGAAAATAGGAAGAGATGAGGCAAAGGAGAAAATGGGAAGAGATGAAGCAAAAAGGAATATGGGGTATTTGATACATTTCTGTTCAAAAGGTTTTGGAATCTGAAATTTGTGGCAAAAGATCAAAGTCTTTATAGGTTCAGATCCGTCATAATTGGTAGTAATAGATTAGTGAGAATATTTTGATTGAGATAAATTGTCAACCTTATTTTGCACAAATATTTTTTAAAGGAAATTAAACTAGAGGGGAGAGAGAAAAAACGTAAAGAAAAAAGGAAAATAAAAGAGGAAATTAAAGTAATTAGGAAAAAAGGAAGAGAAGAATTGAAGGGAAAAGATAAAAACAAATTGTTGAAAAAGTGATAGAAAATGAAAGAAGGAAAGAAAACAAGAGATAAAAAAAAAAAAATATCCTAAAGGTCAGATGAAAATATCTTGACATTAAATCAATCTCAGGAAAACATTAAATCACTTTTACATCTGATCGAACATTGTGAAAAGGATCTTGTCATATATAGAAAATAACATTTAAAAAGATCTCTCATTTTTTAATATTAGCATATTGTAACATTTTGTAGAGCGGTAAAAGTTATATTACCTACTCATTGGTAATTTTTAGTCTTTCTAAAGATGATAAGATGAATAAAAGAAGAGGAAAGTTTGGTTTACCCACATTCTGTATATATTGAATATGTGCCAAAGGCCGAGCCTCTTAGGAACGGCGTAGCCAGTGTCTCGTAATGGAAAAAATAAATAACGAACAACACAACTAACCTGTATTAAATTGTATTTTGACGAGTTCCCATATGATATGAAACTTCACTGACCTTAGCTTAAAAAACTATATTAGGTTATAAGAGGATAGATCAGTATGTGAGATCAGGTTAGACTGTTAGGTTAGGCTAAGTAGGTCAAGTTAGGTTGTTAAGTTAGTATTTGTTACACTATACCATGTTAGGCTAGGGTTGAAGATTTGTTTTTCTCATTCCTTTGACTGGATATAAGTGTCTTGTTCTTGTATTCTTTTATAAAGTGGTCGTTGTTTTAGATATACTATTTAAAAAAAAGTCTCAGTTCTCCCGACCCTCTTCGTTACAGTGTCGCCTACCCCCCCCCCCAGCAGAGCAACGTCTCCTGGTGTCAGCCATAACAAAAGCATGAAAGGATGGTAAATGGGTAAAGTGCAATGGGGACCCATACATTATGAGTCACCACAACTTGTGGCATAATCGGAAGCATGCTGTTCTCGCCTTCGTTCAGTTTTGGGTTCGAACAACTCACTTCTATCTGATTCCTTGCAGTGACTGTTACCAATTCCAACAGTCCAAGTAGCGCACAGGGTCAAAGTGACGGCTTCGGCCGCAGCTACGAGCCTCCTAGCGTAGGATCCTCACTTTCATCTTGACTATGAGGACATGCTGCCACAGTCATAAAGATATCCTTGCTGAATATATATATAATGTTCAACTCTACAAATAGTTATATTCTACTTTGATGGAAATATTGTTGAAATGTACATCAAGTGCGAAGCAATAAAAAATGTATTTGCATAGTCATATCTCAATTTACATCGTGGAGAATTGCATGATTCTGACAATTTGGTGGTTAGCGTACACTTAGACAAAGAAATATATTTTTCCAACAATTAAAGCTACAATAGATACAAAACGTTTACAAACTTACAAAGTGAAAGACAATTTTCAACCAAAAATAATAATTTTCATACGATAATTGGAGAAAGAAGACCAGAAATAAGAAAAATATTACATTCACACTAGAGTACCAGGAAGGTTTGTGAATGAGTGTATATCTTATTCACGTCGCATCTGCTAAATATCGTGAGCAATCAATAAGGATGAGGTGACAAGGTGATCCCTAAGTTGTGGTGTATATCATCCGGAATCTGCATCAACGAATCGAGGTTGCGTGACCACAGAGAGCTCTTTGGACATTTCGTTCAATTATTCTTGAGACACAAAGGTAATGGAACGTCATCGAAAGTGTTCAATGAAAGTAATCAATACATTACCTGCGGTAATGAATCTAAGAGAAGAATTGAACCGCACACACCACGAATAGATTAAATACTCGGTATTTGGTTGATAAATTTATCTAAATGAAGTTTTTCTAAAGTCATGTTCACACTAGCGGTTTCAACTACGGCGGTTCAATTACAATGTAAGTCAATAGGGGCGTTCACACACAACCGCGCACTTTTTTCATAACTGTGTGGTACCACCGTGGTCTCCGCGTGGTTCAAACCGTTAGTGTGGATAAGGCCTACGAGTGTTCCATATAGTAGAATTTTAAGTATGTTAAAGAAGGAACTAATGATTTCTACTTCATTCTTGTTAACACATTTTTTTGTTTCAAATTATACAAAAAGTGTGCTGATGGTTTTAGTCTTGTGATTTTTTCTTCTGGAATACCTTGTATGCCGTAGTTTCATTAGTTTTTGCACAAATATGGCGTATGATTCTGACGCACACTATAATCATAGCAGTACAATAAATGTTGCTGATAGATATACTAAATATTGTTATGTAAATTGATTTATGAGTGATATTTACTATAAATCAATTTATATTCATGGATCAGTAATTAAGGGTTAATTGTTTTAATATTACAGTAATATGTTTTATCTGAACGCGGCCGCATATAGACATTCAACAACTTGTATCTCAAGACTATCGAACGGCTGAGATTCATAGTTTGTTAAAGTCGAACTCACAGTCGAAGGACGCCATCTGCTGACGGCAATGTGCAACTGTTCCCACTCTTCTGGATCCAGGAGCTTGTAAATTTCATCGAAGGTTGGGAGGGAAATGAAATCTAACAGCTGGTTGTGCCACGGATTGTTAGATAACAAAGACAGTATTCTTCAGGGGTTTGTCCGGTTTCCCTCCATAATGGGTGTTGATATTAAGAGGAGTATTAGAACTGCTTTTCTTGCAAATATCATCTTTGTTGTTATCAGTAGGGAGCATATGCCAGGGAGTACGTTACTTACATAAGAACATAAGAATGAAGGAGACTGCAAGAGACCATGAGGCCTACACTAGGCAGCTCCGTATCCTTCACCACCTGTTATCCCCATCCATAAAGTTGTCTAATCATTTCTTACAACAATGATAGTTTCAGCGCTTACTACATCGTTACTAAGTTTATTCCATTCGTCGACCACCCTATTAGTAAACCAATTCTTGCCTATTTTCTTCTTAAATCTAGATTTGTCCAGTTTATAACCATTACTGCGAGTCCTGCAGTCACTCAAACGTTGACGCCAGTCCATACAGTTTCCTCGGCAAGCTTCCATGCACTCTTCCTTCCTGTTTCAAGCAGATCTCAGCTGAATAGGTCGATGTGTTCCTGGCATTCTGTATGTGGGTTTTCCCTTAGTCTCCTTTTCAAGGGTTGTTTATCGTAGAGTTTACAATATGAATGGGATCAACTTCAGTGAAGCATGCCACTTACCCCATATATATAGCCGGAGTTGGCTTCCACAAATTATGGTAGTAACAACTCTTAACCGCATCTCAAGATATATTTACTGGTTATACTCAGAGCCATTCCAGCTATAACCCATAGTTTTCCGAAGGAGTTTCAGACCAAAGGCGTCAAGACACCTTTATCAAGTCAGCATTCATTGTTCATGTCGTTTCGCCGCGCAACAAGACAGTGAACGAGCGACATGAAAATTCGGATCCTAATCCTCTTGCATAAGTATCGACAACTTCATATGTTCTGGTTACACGAATCAATAACGCCATGGGCTAACCTTTCCTGCGAAAAGCTCTCTGGCATAACCCACCCCTTATGACCCACACTTACAAGATATGTGAATCTTTCAAAGACTTTAGACCTCCCTTGCCACATATGTGAATAGATTTAACTGTATCATTTAGGATGCTCCCAAGTACCTGGACCTTGACTTTGGTCCAGAAGAACCTGGACTGCAAGCGACCTTGTATCCCTCCGTAGTGAATCGAGGATTGCAATCAGTACAATATCATCGCCAAAGACAAGGTCATTGACCTTCGTGTTGACATTGAATGCTCCGTAAAGACACTGAGCAATGACGCGGACTAGTATCAAGTTCACTCACTCACTCACTCACTCCGCTGGATCTTGAACCTCGTGTAGATTCTGGTCCGCCAACAGTAATCCTCTCCATACCCTTCTGTCCTGTGCTGCTTCCATCCAGGTTATTTTATCTATTCCTCTTCTGTCCATCTCCGCATCCACTCCATCCATCCATCTCATTCGAGGTCTCCCTCTGGGTCTTCTTCCAGGTATTCTACCCATCATAACTCGTTTTGGAATTCTATGGTCCTCCATACGCGCCACATGCCCAGCCCATCTCAATTTTGTCCTACTTATAACATCTGTTATTTTCTCTTGTTTAGTTAATTCCCTCAGCTCATTATTGTGTCGCCCTCTCCACCTATTCTCAATTTCATCAAAAACTGGTCCAGTAATTCGCCTCAATATTGTATTCTCAAACACCAATAGTCTTTGTTCCATTTGTTTTGTTAAGCTCCATGTCTCACTGGCATATAAAACTATAGGTCGTAGGACTGTATTGTAGATTCTTAATTTTGTATTTCTTGATATGCTTTTCTTCTTTAATAATGGTACAAGGCTAAAATAACATCTGTTTGCTGAAGCGATTCTTATATTTATTTCTGTCTTCATCTCGTTTCTATTTGTTACTGTCGCACCTAGATATCTGAAACTCTCTACCTCCTCTATTTTCTTGTCTTCGAAAAACACATCCTCTACGTTCCTATTCTCTCTGCTCATACACATTAGTTTAGTTTTATCGAAATTTATTTGCAGCCCAACTCTCTCTGCTGTCTCTTTTAGTGGGGTGATTAGATCTTTCAAATCATCTCTACTCTCGGCAATTAGGTCCACATCATCAGCGTATGTTAGATTATTGATCTTAATGTTGTCCAGTTTACATCCACCCTCTCTATTTATCATTGTCCTAGTTATTTTCTCCATCACCAAGTTAAACAGCAAACAAGATAACACACATCCTTGCCTCAAGCCATTCTCAATTTCGAAACAATCCGAATATCTTCCATCGACCCTTACCACTGATTTTGTGTTTGTAAGACAGACTTTTATTAAGCGTATTATCTTGTCCGGTATTCGAAATTCCTTTAGTATGCCCCATACACTCTGTCTGTATATACTGTCGTACGCTTGTTTGAAATCAATAAACAAATGGTATTGCATCGTATTATACTCCCATGCTTTCTCCATTACTTGTTTTAATGTGAAAATATGGTCAATCGTTGACTTTCCACTCATAAATCCACACTGATAATCTCCTATTACACACTCAAGTTCATTCAGGTTTTGTAAAAAGTTAGGGCGAAGATACA
>NC_134819.1:40386469-40388969 GCF_046742065.1 Oratosquilla oratoria | reverse complement strand
AAAATAAGACTTCCTGGCCCTATATTGTATTTTATAACATATTTAGGATATTTCAAGCCCGATCCAATGTCATATATTTTTTTTATTTCTTGGTCTAAAAATTTTGGACTGCAAATTCTATAATCTCTTAAAAAATTGGGTGAAAAACATTAATATGATGTGCAGAATAGAAATGGACATATGACAAAACATTGGTTGCTTTCCTAAAAATGTCAAACCTAAAACATCTATCTTTTCTAATAATAGAAACATCTAGAAAAGGGTAATTTGCTAGCTTGTTATACCTCAGTTTTAAATTTAATAGAAGGCACTAAGTCATTTAATTTAATAAGAACATTTTCCAAATTAATATCAGTGAGCCAAATACACAAAATGGTATCGACATAACAATACCAGATGACTTTACGGGGGAGAATACATGGTAACAACTCTCTTTCAAAGAACTCCATATACAAATGTTTAAAACTGGGGATAAGGAGTTCCTCATCGTCCTACCAATTTTTTAACATAAAATTTATCATTAAAAACAAATTTAGAGTTAACCACCCAAAGTTTAATCAAAATTATAATAATGTCTAGAGGTAATGGTAAGTTGTGTGAATAAACTTCTTTTCTTAGAAACTGAAGCATATAAAAAACGGGAACAAATGTAAATAAAGAATTAATGTCAAAGCTAGCTAACTTGAAATCATGAGTAAGGTCTTGACTGTTAAGTTTGCTGATTAAATCTTTATTGTTTTTAATGTGAGAATGAGAAATAGATCCAACAAGGAGGTTCAGAATGGACACTAGGCATTTTGATCATTTATAAGAAATGAAACCGGTAGAGCTGATTATTGACCTAATAGGATTATCAGGTTTATGGGTTTTAATCAACCCGTGCAAATATGGTAAGGAAGGTGACAAGGTAGAAGACTGGTCAATGAGTAAGCCATTCCCTTTCAAATCCTTTTCAATATTCTTTCTAAAATCTGAATCAACTGACTTAGTGGATTTGGAGTTTAGAATACGTGACTTCATCATTCAACAAAATTTCCATGTTGTAAACATGATTTACTCTTAAAAAAAAAATACTTTTGTCAGCTTTAGTGATGTGTAAATCTTTATAATTTTCCTATTCTTTGTAAGCTAGTGAGAAACGTCTGGGGCGATTTGGGATACTAGAAGCTGTTAGTGAACTGTATATGAGTCCTTTACAAATATTAAAATCTTGTACGGAACATCACCGTAATTTTCCAAATTGCAAAATCCTTTGGCTACATCCACATAATCAAAGCTGAGACCATAACCTAAAGCACACTTCACATCACTCCTTAAAGGTTTGTCTGATTGATTGATCATAAAGTTAGAGTTGGCATGTTTGCTCCAATCACTATTTTCAATAAGATTGGCAAGCTTCTTTTTAAGTTTATGGCCAAGCTTCTTGCAAACTCTTCTCATCTTACCGTAACAATAATCAAGAAGTTTAGGTTTCCATATTTCATGGATGCCTTAATGGAAACTTTGTCTCGCTGATTGGCTGATCTTGAAGAGTTCTCGGACTTCAAACCTAGTGATGTCTGTGTTTCTGCAAGATAATTTGATGAAATTCCTCAAATGGTCTGTTACACAATTTCAACAATCGATAGTTGCCAAGTATGACTTGCTCTTAGAGACAATCCATTAAAAACTTAAGACGAAGTCTCATCTTATGTGACTTGATGAGGGAAGAACAGAACGTAGGAACAATGGGAGAAACTCCAGGAATCCTATCGATCGTTGAAATTGTGTAACAGACCATTTATATATAATGTGTGTGTGTGTGTGTGTGTGTGTGTGTGTGTGTGTGTGTGTGTGTGTGTGTGTGTGTGTGTGTGTGTGTGTGTGTGTGTGTGTGTGTGTGTGTGTGTGTGTGTGTGTGTGTGTGTGTGTGTGTGTGTGTGTGTGTGTGTGTGTGTGTGTGTGTTTATGTGTGTGTGTGGTGTCTGTGTGTTTATGTGTGTGTGTGGTGTCTGTGTGAGTGTGAGGTGTGTGTGTGTTTGTGGTGTGTGAGATGTATGTGTGTGTGTGTGTGTGTGTGTGTGTGTGTGTGTGTGTGTGTGTGTGTGTGTGTGTGTGTGTGTGTGTGTGTGTGTGAGGTGTGTGTGTTTGTGTGTGTTCGAAAAAAGATGGAGGCCAGGATCCATGACAAAAAAGTGAAAAACATCAGGGTCAAAAACAGGTAATTTAATACCGACGATTCGAATTCTGTCCGGGTATTTTCTTCAGGGGTTACAATGGAGAGGCAGTTAATGTTCCTTCATATACAAAAGGCAATACATGTGGTGCACTCAGCGAGGTCATTATGCGGGATGTTTACAGTCTACCGTCACAATTACCCAAGTAACCAAATGTCTGGGATTTTGTGCCGGCGTGGGTGTGGATGAAAATTCCCTCTCCGTTTCTGGTTATAACCTTTTTGTTCTCACCTACTGTCGAGTGTCTGTTCCGAATCTTTCCCTTGCCCCTCAAAAAAGGAGGT
>NC_134819.1:40361469-40376469 GCF_046742065.1 Oratosquilla oratoria | reverse complement strand
ACTCCGATGGTGAGCTTTAAGTTTTTTATGTAGACGATTCTATCCTGAAGACGCCATGAGGAGGAAGAAACCAGGTCATCTCCTCATACCCACTCAATCTCGCAGCGAGTTTCAAAAACTTTCGTCCAAAGCCAGACAATTTGATTCACTTGGCGAAGATAAATAATATTCGTGAGCGAAAGTTTTCAAAATGTATACGCGAAGTTAGTTTGTGAATTGGAATATGATACCTGACATTTAATATGGGAAGAATAGACAAAGGAGACACAAGAAATAAAATACTAAACAGGATGCTCAGAAGAATGTTTTAAAATGTCAATGAGAAAATGTGTTAAAAAAAAACTGCTTGACGAGAGCTGAAACTCCTAACACACACACACACACACACACACACACACACACACACACACACACACACACACACACACACACACACACACACACACACACACACACACACACACACACACACACACACACACACACAGAGGGAGAGGGAGAGGGAGAGAGAGAGAGAGTGAGAGAGAGAGAGATATTGTGAGTACGCGCGCGCGCGTGTGTGTATGTGTATGTGTATTTGTGTGTGTGTGCGTGTGTGTGTGTGTGTGTGTGTGTGTGTGTGTGTGTGTGTGTGTGTGTGTGTGTGTGTGTGTGTGTGTGTGTGCGCGCGCGCGCGTGTGTGTGTGTGCGTGCGTGTGCGTGCGTGTGCGCGTGTGTGCGTGCGTGTGCGCGTGTGTGCGTGTGTGTGTCTGTGTGTGTGTGTGTGTGTGCGTGTGTGCGTGTGTGTGCGTGTGTGCATGCGTGTATGTGTGTCTGTGTGTGTGTGTGTGTGTGTGTGTGTGTGTGTGTGTGTGTGTGTGTGTGTGTGTGTGTGTGTGTGTGTGAGAGAGAGAGAGAGGGAGAGAGAGAGAGAGAGAGAGAGAGAGAGAGAGAGAGAGAGAGAGAGAGAGAGAGAGAGAGAGAGAGAGAGAGAGAGAGAGAGAGCTAGGGGAGGGAGAGAGAAATGTAAATGTATAAAGAGATGAAAGAAGACGAAGAGCGGACGTCTCGTCTCATGGGAGAAACACAAAGGAGCGGAATCAGGAAATAATCTGGAAGTATGAACGAAAGAGGAGGAGGAAGAGGAAAATAGGAGGAGAAAGAGGAAAAGAGATTTAGGAAGAGGAGAAAAGGAGGAGGAGGAAAGGAAGAGGAGGAGAAAAAGAAAAGGAGGAAGGGAAGAGGAGGAGAAAAAGAAAAGGAGGAGGAAGAGGTGAGGAGGAGAAAGGGGAGAAGAAGAGGAGAAAGAAAAGAAGATGAAGAGGAGGATTAGAAGAGGATAAAAAAAGGGAAGAGGAAGAGGAAAAGAGGAGGAAAAGGAAGAGGAGAAAAGGAGAAGGAAGGGTAGAAGGAAGAGGAGAAGAGATGGAGGAAGATGTTGTACGGAGGAAGATAAGAAATAATAATAGGAGGACGAAGAGTAAGGAGAAAAAGAGAAGGGGAGAAGGAGGAGGGGAAAAAGAGAATAAGTAACAGGAGTAAGAGAGAAAGGGGTGGAAGACGAAAAAGCAGAAGAGAGAAACGAAGGATATGGATAAAGAGGAAAAAAAAAGGGAAATGAAAAAAAAAGAGAAAATGACTGAATAAGCCAAAAGAAAGAGGTAGTAAAAGAGAGATGAAAGGAAAGAAGAGAAAGAGGCAGACAGAAAGAAGAGAGCAAGAGAGAGTGAAGAAAGAGGGAGAGGAAGAAGAAAAAGGGGAAGACTAAAACGACAGGGAATACGAGGAAGAGAGAGAAAGTGGTCGGAAGGGGAAGAGAAAAGAGGAAGGAGAGAGGAAGGAAAAGAGGGAGCTGGGAGGGAGGAAGGCGGGGGGGGGGGTGCGAGGATAGAACAAGAACAAATCCGAAGGAGGAGTCATTGTTGGTGGAAGTGTAATAACGCACAATTTTGAGATCCGAGCGGATGACAGCACCGCAACCCCTCATCCATCAAAACTGATAATAGTGAAAATTATAATAAGGATAACAATAAAAAGCAAACCAATAAACATATAGATAGATAAAGAAAAAATAAAATAGAATGAGAAAAATAAACCATGGGAGAGGGACAGAAGGTAAAATAAAGGAGAGATCGTGGATCCTGCCGCGCCGTGCCGAGAAGAACCTCCTTGTCAAGCAAAAGTACAAATGGAGACAGAGCGCTGGACAATGAAAATCAAGACAAAGGAGCCTTGAGAAATAGAGGCTTCTTCCATATACGTTCCACATTAGAGACATGGTTGGAATGAACTTAATTCTTAAAAGGATGTATGGGACAGTATGCCCACAGGATATTCAGACTAAGAAAGTACTTGAAGCTTCGGTGATCAAAGAGATCTTCAAACGGCCGTAGACAATGAGATTTATGTCATTAGGGAGCTAGTGGAGGTGTATTTGGCATCTGGGAAGTTTAAGAAGTCATCAGACAAAAACTATAAAGATTTTCTCATCTTGCATGGAAACGACCTGGAAGATTCAAAGAACCGGATGAAGATAGTTTTGGGTTCTTTCCCTTCGTGATTTTTTTTTCAGCTTTTCCAAATCGTCTGACATTTAGTCGGAACAAAAACCATAGACCACATCAACTTAAAAAAAAAAAAAAAAAAAAAAAATCCGAACTAAACTGTTTACCGACAAGTACAGTCTCAACTTCAAATCCTTCGAGATATCCTCACAAGAATAAAGTATTCTGGATTTATTTAGAATAATATAAACAGAACCTAAGACCTGTGAGTTAAGGATCCTTCACTGTGGCTTTAGATTACTCCAGTGTGGGATCACAACTCTCGACAAGAAAGGATTTTTGTTGTTTCCGCTGACTCGAGCCTTTGGGAAAGTTAGGTCATATTCAACCCTCAGCTCTTCACCAAGTCTTTACAAGCGGCTTCATACGCCCACGCGCCCGTACGCTCACGCACACATAGGATGTATACATAACCGCACGAACATATGTACTTACATGTATACGAGCATATCACGTACATACACATACACATATAGACATACATGCATACATATAGACATGCATACATATAAACATACATGCATGCATGCATACATACATATATAGATATATGCATACATATATAAAAAAATTCTTAAATGGATGAAAACGTTCGGTAACCGTATTTTTAATTTCCCAGTGGTTTCTGCAAAACAGTTTATCACGCGTTTTTGCGGTTTCTTTGCATACATATATACATACATAAAAGCATGCATACATGTATACAGTACATACATACATGCATGCATACATATATACAGTACATGCATACATGCATGCATACATATATACAGTACATAAATACATGCATGCATACATATATACATCAGTCAATCAAATCAGCCATCCTGAGTCCACTGCTGAACAAAGGTCTCCCTCATAGCATTTTGATTTCCACGACCGCGCCAACCTCTACCACGTCACTCCTGCAAGCCCCTCAGTCTCGTTTCTCTACCTTCTGTTTGGTCTTCCTCTTCCACATTTCTCATCTCGCGACGTCCACACAGTAACACACTTGCTCCATTGCTCATCACTTGTTCACACTAACTAACCTGCCCAATTCCACTTCCTCTCTATTACCGCCTCCACAATATCTTTCACTCTATTCTGTTCTCTCATCCAACTTACTCTATTTCGATCTCTCAGCGTTATTCCCATCACTGATGTCTCCATTCTCATCTGTGTAGTTCTTAGCTTTGTTTCCATTGCCTTCGTCAGTTTCCAAGTCTCACACCCGTATAATTACTGGGATAATGCATTGATTGTAAACTTTACGTTTCAAACATAAAAGTAGAGAGCCTCTCAGAATTTTATTATACTTACCAAACACTTTCCAACCAATTGTAATACGTCTTTTTATTTCATCATCTTGATCATTCGTCACTTTCACCATCTGGCCTAAATCATTATACTCTTCATCTTCAAGACTCCCCATCGATTCTATTTTTTCTTTTACTTTGAACTTTCGTGTTGAACATTACTTTAGTTTTACTCTTATTCATTCTTAAACCTACTTTGAGACTTTGTTCAGGTCACTCAGCATATCTTGCAAGTCTTCTGCACTTTTTGAAGTAAGAATAATCTCATCCGAAATCTTAGTTGGTTGAAATATTCGCCATTAATCTTCAGACCTTTCTCTTCCCAACTCTACCTTCTGAAAAGCTCTTCCAAACAAACTGTAAATAATTTGGGTGAAATAGTATTACCTTGCCTTACTCCTTCCTCATTCTTGAGCTTTTCTGTATCTTTATGTAGTCGAATTATAGCGGTACCATTCACATAGATATTTTCTAAAACCCTTACGATTTGTTCGTTTGTACCCTGCTTGCGTAGCGAGTTTAGTGTTGCTATTTGTTCTACCGAGTCAAAGGCCTTCTCGTAATCTACAAAATATAAACAGAGAGGTACATTGTATTGTGTCGTTTTTTTCGATTAGTTGGTTCATCGCCTGCGAATGGTCAAGAGTCAAATATCCGCTCCTAAAACCTGCCTGTTCTCTCGGTTGGTTTCCATCTAAAACTTGACTTAGTCTATTTGTAAGGACCTTGGGGAATACTTTATATACATTTGATAACAAGCCAATTGATCTATAGTTATTAAGGTCCTTCTAGTTTTCTTTTTATGAAACAAAATCATTATAGCATTGCACAAAGATTCAGGAACGCTTTCTTGACATAAGCACTGGATGTACAACTAAGCTAACTTAATATGAACTTCTTTCTCTGCGTCTTTCAAGAGATCTATTGATATACCATCTTCCTTAGATGCTTTTCCTTGTTTCATATTCTTAGATCAAATTCTACTTCTTTGTAATATCTGGTAGACTTCTAACGTCTACAGATAAATCTAATGACTCAGCTACGGTCTTCGACGCGTAAAGCTCATGGTAAAATTCTTCTACTCGTTTTACCATTCTATCTATGCATTTAATGATTTCTCCATTTCTATCTTTCAAACATATAATTTACCGTCTTCCTGAAGCATGTCTGTGTTCGGTCCCTATAATAATTTTACGTGTTCGAATAGTTTTCTTTGTTTCATCCATGTTTCTCTTTCTTTTCTCTGATCTCTGCCTTTTGTTGATAAGATTGTTTAGTTCTACTCGTTCTATTTCGGCTCTTCTGTTTTTAATCTGCATAATCCATCTTCTTTTAATGAGGTCATTTGCAGCTTTGGATTATTTGTTTTCTCTAATACTTTTTGTACTTCCTACTTTCTCTGCCGATTCCCTAATGATATTTACTAAAATAAAATTCATATCTTCGACGGTGTCTTTGTTAGTTCTTAAAGCTTCGAATCTATTTCTAATTGCTAACTGACATTTCTTATTATTATCCTTAACCTTTGCAAGGCTTATTTTCTTTCCTAAAACTAGTTTATTTCTCTCGGCTCTGACACTGAATTTAGCTGTGTATCCTACTATTGTATGTTCACTACCTATGTTGACTTTATGACCGTAACATTGCTAACGTTTTTGCTCTCATCTCCTAATATGAAGTCTACTTTGTTCTTTGTTGTTCCATTTGGACTTCTCCAGGTCCATTTACGACCTTCACGCTTTTGGAAGAAAGTGTTCCTTATCCTCATGTTGTAGTTCTCTGCAAAATTGACTAACATCTCCCCTCCGTCATTTCTTTCACGTACTCCAAACTTCCCAATGCACGACTCATCACCCATCTTCTTCCCCCACTTTATCATTAAAGTCGCCTATTATCAAAGTGTACTTACTTTTCTCTTGATTCATTACCTGACTTAAATCATCATAGGACTCAATTTCATCGTCTGAACCCTGTGAAGTTAGTGCATAAACCTATTTTTTTAGAGGCTATCTTATACACAGCCTAATCACAATCCAAGCTACCCTGTCTGATAAACTACTAAACTTGGCTACGTTACCAACAACTTCTCGGTTTATCAAGAATCCTACTTCACTAGATCTTTCTTTACCTGGTGTGTTCTGAGAGAGTCCTTACGATGTAAGTATATTTCTTCATTTTCTTCATGCTATTTAATGTCCAAGACTTGGACCTGCTTGGACAGTGGTTACTCCTTGACTATGCGGTACAGTTTTGGTCTCCGGCCTATAGAATGGACATCAATTCACTAGAATCAGTACAGAGAAGAATGATCAAAATGATACATGGACTCAGAAATTTGCTTTACGAAGAGAGGCTTAGGCACCTTAAATTTCACTCTGGCAAGACGCAGAGTGCGGGGTGATCTAATAGTGGTGTTCAAGTGGAGCAAAGGCTTTAACAAAGGTGATGCAAACAAGGTCATCATAATAAAACAACAAGGCAGGATTCGCAGTAATCGATTTAAACTGGACAAATTTAGAATTGGTTTGCTAATAGGGTGGTCAACGAATGGAAATGACTTAGTAACCATGTAGTGAGCGCTAAAACTATCAGTTGTTTTAAGAAACGGTTAGACAACTTTATGGATGGGGATGACAGGTGGTGATGGATATGGAGCTGCCTTGTGCAGGCCTTATGGTCTCTTGCAGTCTCCTTCATTCTTATGTTCTTATGTACTCACATTCGGAGGTACACTGCCCGAAAGCACACGAGGCAATGCGGTTGGACCTTTAGGAGACGATGTTCCAACAGGAACGCCCGGTTTTGTTTTGGTTGTACTATTCATGGTTGCTATGAAAAGGTTTTGGCAGTAATCTCACCTCCCTGCCAACTGATTTCTGGTGAGATATTTCTCTGGTGTCACCTTATTCATTATATTCGGTAAACGCATATATATCTATAGGATGCCCAATGGTTCACGCCGTCATTATGACGATACCCCATATATCTATGAGGAATTTACCTGTACGCCATCATGGACGTGCCAATTAACAGTGGATCATACGACTGTGTGTATGAGCTGATCTTTGTCTCATCTTTCTTAAAAAATCTGTTCGATATGGGTGATACTACAGAGATTTGCCCCCTATCGATATAGCTTTTGTAATTATTAAGATTCTCAAGCCTATTCACCACGTCAAGGTATCAACTCTCGGATAGGCATACATGCATGCATGATGCATACATACATACATACATACATACATACATACATACATACATACATACATACATACATACATACATACATACATACATACATACATACACACGTACATGCATACATACATACATACATACATACATACATACATACATACATACATACATACATACACACAACATATATATACATATTAGAACACCCCTGATCTTATATTTAATTTGCCTATAAAGGCATACTTGGTAAAGCTAGATTAAACATTATTACCTTGAAAACACAAGTTCAGCAAGAGTATAAGTAGACTTCACTTTAATCAATAACTTCCCGAAGGCCACTGACCCGACGAGTCTTTAGTTGGTTAGAGGCTTCTCCTGTGTTGAGAGAGTCGAGGTCAGCTTCCAATTCCCTGCCAGTGATCATCCCTCCATTCATAGAAGGCAGCAGCTCATTCCGTAATTGTGGTTGGCTGTCAAAGATGGTCATCCAGTTAGGGAAATGTGAACTATATCTGTGTATGTGGGTGATTAGGAACCAAATGCATTTCATCTAACTAGTAGTGTTTTCACAATGCGCATATACAGATATGCATGTTCACGCATACACACACACACACACACACACACACACACACACACACACACACACACACACACACACACACACACACACACACACACACACACACACACACACATAATTTCAATGCTGACAGTTCTATAACATTAATCTTTGATGAACTTTTATTATTTTCTTGCAGCTATTTGGAATTATTAAGATGTTATGCAAAGATTTTCATCAAGGAAGAAGGTCCAGTCTCCTTGAAAAATGTTGTTACCCTTCTTGAAAGTAATTATGCATATTAATCAAAGTTGCTGAACATTTGCTGTATTTTGGATGAATTAATCACTTTGCAGTAATGCACATTGTTTTATGAATGAAATTGCGCGAATGTAACATCTCTGCGTCCTATTTGCATAATCATATTCATGAGGAACGGTCGGAAATGTTGATGGGGACTGTTGTGATTTGTGACTCCGTGTCGTCCTCAAGATGAGAAAGCCAAGGACAAACCTATAATTCGAAGGTTTCCTCTGCAAAAATACAGAGAATTAACTTTTAGGAAGGATGGTGTGTATTCAGAGATAAATAAAACAATTAAAGGTTAAAAATATAAGAAATAATTCTTTAAAGTATCCCATGTGCATTCGAGTACGAATAAAATTGTCTGGCGAGAACCAAGAAAAATACCTAAAGCTTGAGCAGCTCATTAGAAGGACAACGAGATAGGCTTATGTCTTTAATGAACTTTGTAAGTAACTAAAATTCAAGCAGCTCATAGTATATTTAAAGAGCATAAGATTGATGGAGCTGATTATGATATTCTAACATATTTAGATGATGTTGCAGGTACTGTACTGGGTATATGAACAAGCTCTTATCTATACATATACTCGTATATATCATAAGACCATTTCGTCTTTATTATTGGGGTGGATGAGTCAAAGCATACACACACGGCACACTTACCTTACATTCATTCAAAGCATATTCATTACCCCTCACACTTTAGCACCTCGTGGAGGAAAGGTCAACCCTATGTCTCACCACACCGTTCAACTTAACCCATTCAACTCCGATGACAAGATGTCTTGTCATTTGGTCAAATAAAACAAAAAATCATAAAACACCAAAATGTTTGATCAAACACCAGAAAAACATGACGTCAGTCCTCGCTTCGCTCGCAGCGAAGCGAGGACTGACGTCATGTTTTTCTGGTGTTTGATCAAACATTTTGGTGTTTTATGATTTTTTGTTTTATTTGACCAAATGACAAGACATCTTGTCATCGGAGTTGAATGGGTTAAAGGCAAGGCAGCAAGATACAGCGCGTTCACAGCATGACCCGACAGCAGGAGCTTGTTTATCCTCCATCAAACTTTATTATATGAAACACCCCACTCACCCACGGTTTATTTCTTCATCCATTTACAACTACTCCCCACTCTCTTGCACTCTCTCCATTGCTCGACAGTCAATCCTCTTGCATCTATTTACCCTTTGACTTTATACATCCATCTTGATGTTTGCCTCCCTTTCAGTTTAGATTAATCCAATTGTACTGTTCACAATGTTTTGCCTTTTTTCACGTCTAAACCAACTCGACACTCTTTGATTTGCTTCTTCCGACAGCCCTTATTCCACCCCTGCTCTCTACTTCACATATAGCATTCTATCCATCCTCGAATACCTACTATAGTTCTCACACTTTTCATCTTAAACACGTTTAGGTTATTGTTTGCTACCTCTTTCAAATTCAAATTCTCTTCTCCAGGCCACAATCACTTCTCATACAACCTTCCCTTCCCCAGGTTTCACATAATGATTATTATTCTCCCTAGACGTTTCCTTACACGGTTTTTACTATATAATCATCTCCACTTCCACTCATTCGTTCACCGAGACATGTGACCCAAATTACTTGAATCTCTCTACTTCTTTCAAGCTTTCACCCTTCAAACTTACCTCCAACCTGCTACCATTATTATTCCTTGTGTATTTCATCACCTTACACACACACACGCACACACACACACACACACACACACACACACACACACACACACACACACACACACACACACACACACACACACACACACACACACACACACACACACACACACACACACACACACACACGTATATATATATATATATATATATATGTATATATATATATATATATACATATATATATGTGTGCATTTATATATATATATATATATTTATATTAGAAATGAAATTCTGTTAGATATATTTTCTTGTTTAATTTTACTATTTTATTTTACTTTATTGTATTTATTTTTGTTTTATATTATTCTACTTTATATAGTTTTCTTGTATCTTACTTTACTGCATTTTGCATTTTATCCCCTATCTATACATGTGTTTTTATTTCTCTTTTAAATAATTTCAATTTTTTTTGTTTCACCACTAACTGCTTTAGTTTATCCTCTGGCTTAACCTCAACCACGGGCTCATCCACAAATAAGCCTTTAATCTACTTCTAAATATATACAGGACAGAAAAACATGGCGAGACGCTTCAAAAGCGGTTATGGATCACCAAGTGGGCCAAAGACCAGCGGAATAAGAGTAAGAGTGATATATATATATATATATATATATATATATATATATATATATATATATATATATATATATATATATATATAAATAAATTGTAGTGAAGAGGTGGTGTATATTTGGGAGGGAGTCCTATGAAGTGATACGGTATCATAGACCAATAGAAAGGAGAAAAATGGTTATATTTTGTTAGTATATCGTTTTCCAACCGGGTTAGGGTGTCGTTAATTGCGGCGGAGGTCGAGGGTATGATGGTTTGAACCCTGCCACCAGCGAAGTTGAACCAAGAGCATGGTTCATTAAATTTTAAGCTACAAAGGTCTCTGTATGGGATATCGTCCTGACCTCCCGATACGAAAAAAATTGTGACGTAAATTCATATCATTATTATCATCATTTCGTTTGTGATAACCAGTGATTCTATCCTTGGGACTCGTATTGCACCATATGGGACTCATAGGGGTTATAAAAGAGATATCTAAAGAGGATAAGAGAAGGGAAAGAGAAGAGAAGTTAAATGTGATCAATACATATATTAATGTAGTTTGATATACATATGATAGCGAGTTGCTGGCGTAATCGGAAGCGTGTTGGTTTCGCATTTGGTTTCATGTGCGTTCGAATCCCGCACTCCTCTCCGATTTCCAGTATTGACCCTTACCTGCCTCAACAGTCCAAGAAGCGCATATTAGGGCATAGGCGACGGTTTCGCCTGGAGCTACTCAGCGTCTTCTGACGTAGACTCCTGACCTTTGTCTTCCAATATATACATTAGTGTAGATCAGCCTCCAATGAAAATAATAAGTGAAATTCTGAGCTGGTCTTGTTCATAGGATGTGTTGCTAAAGTCCAGAAGATATTGACAGTTGACTTTACACCACACACAAAAAAAGAAAAGAAAAAAGTCTCTACATACGAAGAGAAACAGAGGCGAAAGCGTACCTTGGTCATCTCCTGAATATGCAAATCCGTTCGGAGGGCGATACAGAAAAACTGAAAAAAAACGCTGTTAATGCCTGTGCATATGTCATGAAAAAAATATATATTCAAACTGGAGAGAACATAAAAAAGGAAGAGTCAAAAATAAAACTAAATGGAAAATGTTTGGACAAATTAAAAATATGTTTTATGTTTTGGTGGATGTGGCAGTGAATGATGACGAGAATTATGGAAGGGAATACAAAGTGACAAAAAAAGCAAAAGTTTAACAAAAAGGGAACATAAAAAAAAGCAAAAATAACGATTCTAAAAAATGTAATTGAGACCTTGCTGTTTCATGGAAAGAAAATGTGACTGTTATAATAGGCTTACTTTTGAGTATTGAATCGGTTTTCTT
This sequence comes from Oratosquilla oratoria, assembly GCF_046742065.1. Lineage (NCBI taxonomy): Eukaryota > Metazoa > Arthropoda > Malacostraca > Stomatopoda > Squillidae > Oratosquilla > Oratosquilla oratoria. The sequence continues at coordinate 40,364,944 of NC_134819.1, read as the reverse complement.
TATTCTACTAGAATATTTTTGGCAAAAGCCAAAATGATTCAGTAAAAAACAAAAAAAACAAGTTTAATTGACACAGTTTTAGTTTTTTTTGATAGGTACTTCGCCTCAATAGAATTAACTTGGCCGCCAGAATATATTTTATCAACATATTCTAAAAAGTGGTGAAAAAACAAATATAATAGAATAAGATGAAATTAAATCAAATGAAATACGATAGAATAAGATAAAATTAAATGAAATATAATAGAATGCAGCAAAATAAAAGAGACTATTGAAATGTAACAAAACAGTAAAATTAAAGAAAACAAAAATGGAATGGCCACAGAATGCCATTTCCTACAAAAAAAAAAAAAAGATCAAGAGTTCTCCAATAGACATAGTTGAAGGAAAAAACATTTAGAGGAAGAGAGTTTTAAAACCTTTCATTGAATATAAAATGACTCGTTGTATATTGCTTGTTTGGTAGTTTTATGTACTACAAAATGTGCTGTTTTATTCTCAAATAAGGATATCAAAATATCAAAGAAAAGTGTTGAGATATTACATTGAGATATTACATTGGCATCGCGTAAAGAGTATACAAGTCAAAGATTAAAAAAAAAAAAAAAATTGAGGATTCCCCCCTGCTAGGAAATACACTGGTAATGTAAAAACTAATCACAATAATAATAAAATGGAAGAAAACAGATAAAAAAAATTGAATTAATGAAGATTAAACAACGAACAACAAAGTCCATTTTATAGCATTGCCAGTAAATGGAAAAATCAAATTGAAAGTAAACAAACGGGAATACATGGAAACAGCAAATACAAAAATTTTGTAATGAAATTAACGAGAATAAGAATATTTCCAAAACTGAAAAATATACTCAATCTCACGAAAAAAAAAAACACTGACAAATGAACGTGTTTGCGTAACGTATGATTTCATTATAGTCCAGCTGTCTATAGTGTTCGAATGTGTTCTGAAGCTGTCGTGGCTCAGACAGCTTCAAACCATGGGCTTCCCATATGTGAAGGCAGTTAAAGGGTTCGCTATTGGTAACGGCACGATTGATTGCCTCGTTTCTGTCAGGCTAACGCCACGTGGCGGGGGGGAATGTCAGATGATGAAAAAAATGCATTTGTGTGTGTGTGTGCGTATGTATGTGTGTGTGTGTGTGTGTGTGTGTGTGTGTGTGTGTGTGTGTATGCGTGTGTGTGTGTGTATGCGTGTGTGTGTGTGTGTGTGTGTGTGTGTGTGTGTGTGTGTGTGTGTATGCGTGTGTGTGTGTGTGTGTGTGTGTGTGTGTGTGTGTGTGTGTGTGTGTGTGTGTGTGTGTGTGTGTGTGTGTGTGTGTGTGTGTGTGTGTGTGTATTCACTTGGTCTGGATCACGTGTTGGAATCGTGATCGACAGCTATTTCCCTCCTGGAAGAGAGCTCAGAGCTGTGTGTGTGTGTGTGTGTGTGTGTGTGTGTGTGTGTGTGTGTGTGTGTGTGTGTGTGTGTGTGTGTGTGTGTGTGTGTGTGTGTGTGTGTGTGTGTGTATGTGTATGCGTGTGTTCTAATAAACATACATGAGTGGACGTTTAATCATGTATTTGTGTGTGTGTATGTGCAGTCTTATATCTATCTTAATTTATAATAATGTTTTTTTCACATTATTATTTCATTTCACTTATTACATCTGTCTCTAGTCCTCTTTTTGTATTATTTTCTTTTGTGTTACCACTTATAATTCTTCTTCCTTTCCCTTCATCTCAATAAAGTAAGTATATCTGAATACGTCCCTGACTGCTCTCATTTTAATCTGTCGTTCATTCCTTTCTTTATCTATTATTTTCTTTTTTGCTGCTTCAGAACAATGATCCAACTTTCGAAGAAAGAGTGACAGAGGAATGTTTCAATATTCAGCATGACTTCCTCTTCTGTTATGTTGATTAATTTTTCAAATCTCCAAAGCTTGTTTCCATCATACATCTTGGATCTCGTATACAGAATTCTTTCTAAATCACATTCTGCAACTTCTGATAGAAGGATTTATTATCTACGTTATCTGCCCTATAATCTAGTTCTCGCTGCCTCTTCCATTATAATGCTTTCAATCTACACAAACTTGAAATCTACTTTAATCTCAACTCTTCTACACTACGTCTCCTTCACTACTTCATCTCGTATCCCATGTTCCTCCTATTCTTCAACTTAAATTATACACTTAAAACTCACCATACTCTGTCTCTCCTTCCCCTTTTCTGGGGGGATCTGGTTATGCTTGTCCTCTTCACACTTTTCTATGCCTTCCCTTTCTTTTTCATACCTCATTGCAACCCTCCTTCTCCCACCTTCCTGTGACTAACTTTCTCTTCCAGGCCACCTCAACGAACTTATAGCCTCACTTTTATAAGGCAATTCTTTAGAGTCACAAATCTGCCTCGTCTATTTCCCTTTCCTCCCAAGTGCTTGGGTACAATAGCTATATGAGGGTCTCAGTACCCCTCCTTGTCCCACACCGCTCCTCGCCTGCAGGGACGTTTGTATTCTCATCCCCATACTCGAGCATCCTTCGTTCCGTTTGATTTGCATATTTCGTATATACTCTGCTCTTGATATCACTCTTGCTTTTCTTTTTCTAGACCTCAATGTATACTGATGGGGTAATCAGTTATTCTATTATATATATATATATTTTTACCTCGATACCTACGACGTCGTGTTCATCTCTTTAGATTCTATTTTAAGCCGCATCATTTTTTTTTTTTCTTTGGCAGTTTTCAAAATGCTCGATAGGAAAGTTTATATACAGTCGCCTTGCATTCTCTTGAAATAATGACAGAAAGTACATCTCTCAAAAATATATTTCAATTTTTTCAGACAACGTAATCTGTATATCTGAAAGAACACCTCATTATATTTGCACAACCCAGTCAATATGTATCTTATGCACTTACAATCACGTTGTTACTCTTAAAATCAGATTATAAAAACTTGAGGATTTTTTTTTTGTGCCTAGATACACAGCTCTTGCTACAGTTGTGCTATATTTTGCTTTCCTCCACAAAGCTACCGGATTTTGTCAGCCTGCGAGCAATACACTCCATTTATCTTCCACACACAACTGACAACGTTAGGTCCAAAAGCTTCTGTTCTCAACACTATTTGCAACAAAATATTTACTATCTCTTCTATCTCCCCATGTCTACAAAAGCAGAATGTAACATTATACTCACCATCACTTGCGTATCTGGTATTTCTTCCAGATATGCATATTTTTTCGGAAAGCTAAATTTAGCACCATGCGATCCTTTATATATCTATATGTCTCTGAGCATGTACCACCTTTATTTCTTCAACTCCTTTTCCTCCTCCTCTTCCTCCTCCTCCTCCTCCTCTTCCTCCTCCTCTTCCTCCTCCTCCTCCTCCTCTTCCTCCTCCTCCTCTTCCTCCTCCTCCTCCTCCTCCTCCTCCTCCTCCAACCCCAACTCCACCTACTCCTCC
>NC_134819.1:40353969-40356469 GCF_046742065.1 Oratosquilla oratoria | reverse complement strand
GAGGAAAATAGAAATAAGGAAATAAATAATAAGATAGATAAATAAAAATATGAACAATAAGAACTTTTATAACATGTAAATACATATCTATATATTTACATATAAATATATATATATATATATATATATATACATATATATATAATATATATATACATATATGTATATATATATATGTATATATATATATATACAAAAATAATCACAATAACGCGTAACTAAATAATATTGCAGAAACCACAAGGAAAATAAAGTCGGAATACTAAACGTTTTCGTCTATTACGACATCCTCAGAGTACAAGAAAGAAACGTAGAACATAATATCTATACATAAATAAGAAAACTGGGGAAGGTTATAGTCACATAAAAGTTTCGTACAATATACATACAAACACATTCATTTACAACTAATAATAGTCATAATAAAACAAACAATAAAACAGGAAATACAATGGAGCAAAACCATGTGGCCGAAACATCCAGCTGGACATCTGGCACAATTAAGAGCCATGGTACTGCTTTACTATTCTATTAATTATAAAATTATCTAATTTAAATAAACCTAAACTAAAGTTAATATTGTTATCAAAATTGCTCTTTATAAAACTGGATTCAATGATGTTCCTTTCTAAAATAGAATTACAAACAACAATCTTGCTAATATTGTCCCAGTCAATATTATGGTTAGTGTTCCTTACATGGACAAAAACCCCACTAGACATTTGGCCCATCCTTATACTATACTTATGTTTATTCATCCTAACATTTTTAATGCTGAGTTCTTTGATGGTACTGTTTTTGAAAATAACATTACTATTGAACTCCTTAAGGATGCGAGAAAGTCTTACAAGATTTCATTAAAGGGAAGAACTAAAAGATTTTTATTGCAAAAATTATCTTTTTGGAATGTATTAAAATAAGATTTCATGGCGCTTACCTATAACATATTTAGGATATTTCAAGCCCGATGTAATGTCATATATTTTCTTATTTCTTGGTCTAAAAATTCTGGACTGCAAATTCTATAAGCTCTTAAAAACATGGATGAAAAAACAGAAACTTTAGTATTAATCTGATGTGCAGAATAGAAATGGACATATGACAAAACATTGGTTGGTTTCCTAAAAAGGTCAAACCTAAAACATCTATCTTTTCTAATAATGGAAACATTAGAAAAGATAGATGTATTAGGTATATAGGTTTTATATATATATATAGATGTATATACATATATAATATATAGATGTATATATATATATATATTATGTATGTATATACATATATATATATATAAATATGTATATATATATATGTATATACATATATATATGTATATATATAAATTATATATATATATATATATATGTGTGTGTGTGTGTGTGTGTGTGTGTGTGTGTGTGTGTGTATACATATATATTATATATTTAATTTTGTATATATATATATATATATATATATATATATATATATATATATATATATATATATATATATATATATATATATATATATATATATTATGGCGTATTATCTCATGAAACATAACCCCACAAATCATGTCCGAGACAATACCCCACAATCCCAAGCAAAGGGCATTTCTTCACAACATGAAACCGGAGACTTCCCCTAGTACGTGACATTTCATCACTGCCTGAGTTACCGAGTAGCTTCTTCCAGGTGACCAGTGACCTCCCCCATTAAAGAATAAGCACAGAAAATTAAGTACATAGAGTGCTCGACAAAGATGTACGAACGGTTAGCGAGAATGACTGATTAGGAGTGTTGAGGACTGTTTTTGCTGAAATGCACAATTCTATATAAAAATTAGCATATGGTTGCAATATTTGACCTATTTTCTTTAAAATGTGTGATTTCCATGTAGTTTGATCAAAGAGAAGTTACGTTTTTATCCTCTACAAAATTACCAACCACATGCCGTCCGACTCACTAAATGTCGACCTCAACCAAACAATGACGGTTTTTGCTAAAATGCACAATTTTATATTAAAAATTAGTATATGGTTGCATTATTTGACCTATTTTCTTTAAAATGTGTGATTTCCATGTAATTTGATCATAGAAAAGTTACACTTTTATCCTCTACAAAATTACCGACCATAGCTACGATTCGTCCAGCCAGCCATCTATAATTAATCGCTGGTGGTATGGATCAAACTGCACGCTATTAAGTTTCTTACTATTGTGTTATTAGTGTAATACGTTGCATATAGTTCAATTATTTCGACTATTTTCTTTAAAATGTATGATTTTCATGTAATTTGACCAATCGTGCATTTCAGCAAAAACCGTCGGACGGTATTCATAGCTGTGGTCGGCAATTTTGCAGAGGATAAAAACGTAACTTCTATTTGATCAAATTGCATGGAAATAACACATTTTAAAGGAAATAGATCAAATAGTGCAACCATATGCTAATTTTTATATACAATCGAGCATTTCTGCAAAAACCGTTTTTGTTCGAGTTTGGTCGGCTATTAAT
>NC_134819.1:40338969-40343969 GCF_046742065.1 Oratosquilla oratoria | reverse complement strand
ATGTCCTTAAATCAATCCTTATGTACGAAAGCACCAATCATCATGTATGAAATCACCAATCCTCATATGCGTGAGTACCAATCCTCATGCACGTCAGCACCAATCCTTATGCACAAAAGCACCAATCCTCAGGGGCGAAAGCACCAACCCTCATGTACGAAAGCATCAATCCTCATGTATGAAAGCACCAATCCTCATACCCCTGAGCACCAATCCTCATGCACGTGAGCACCAATCCTTCTACACAAAATCATCAATCCTCATGGGCGAAAGCAGCAATCCTCATGAGTGAAAACACCAATCCTCATGCACGAAAGCACCAATCCTCATGCACGAAAGCACCAATCCTCATGCACGAAAGCACCTATCCTCGTGCACGAAAGGACCTACCCTCACTCACGAAAGCACCAATTATCATGCACGGGAACCAATCCTCATGCACGAAACCAATCTTTATGCACAAAAGCACCAATCCTCATGTACGAAAGCACCTATCCTCATGCACGAAAGCAACAATTATGCACGAAACCAATCCTCATGTAGGAAATCATTCTTTATACACGAAAGTACCAATCCACATGTACGAAAGGACCAATCCTCATGTACGAAAACACCTATCCTCATGCACGAAAGCAACAATTATGCACGAAACCAATCCTCATGTAGGAAATCATTCTTTATACACGAAAGTACCAATCCACATGTACGAAAGGACCAATCCTCATGCACGATAGCAGCAATCCTATTGCACGAAAGCACCAATTCTAATGCACAAAAGCACCAATCCTCATGTACGAAAGCACCTATCCTCATGCACGAAAGCACCAATCCTCATGCAAGAAAAAACCTATCCTCATGCACCAAAGCGCCAATCTTCATGCAGGAAAACACTTATCCTCATGCACGAAAGCACCAATCCTCATGATCGAAAGCACTATGACTATGAGCGCTATTCATTCATCGCGGCACGTTTTCTTTTTTAAAGTAATCTAATATACATAATTTCATATTGGTCCCGCATTCACTCAGTTGTGGGTTCAAATCCCGCAATCTTCTCCGATTCCCAGTTGTGACTGTTACCTGCCCCAACCGTCCCTATAGAGAATAAAGCAAATGTAGCGGTTTCAGCCGCAGCTACTTATCGCCTCCAGGCGTTATCGCTTCGCCATCTTCGTAGACCTTCATAAAGTATCTCTATTTTGTAAACACTTTTTCAAAGTGTAATTCCTTTATGCTTTACTATACTTGAGGCAGTTTGGAAATGCAAGAATATAAAATGAATGAATAGAATGTAATATATAAAGTTCAAGTAAAATAGATAATCGTGCATTCTAGGATGAATACACACTTACACACACACACACACACACACACACACACACACACACACACACACACACACACACACACACACACACACACACAAATATATATATATATATATATATATATATATATATATATATTAGATCAAGGTTCAGACATTTTTGGGTTTACTGGACATGTTCAATTTCTCGTGTGGTCTTAGAAAGCTTCACATACTTTGTTAGTATATTTTATAACAATGGTTGTTCAGGCCAGGGAATTGTTGGCAAGACTGGTGGGGGACCTAACCTGTAATGTGTTCGCTCAGCCAGTGTATATGACGTTGTTTGACTTTGACCCAAGAGAACTAAAAAGCGGAACTTCAAGGCTCCTACGCTCCGTGCCTTGCTGTACGGTTCTGAGACATGAACGGTGAGTGTTGACTCGAAGAGGCCCCTCAATATCTTTGGCGCATTAGTTTGGGAGATTTGTGGGTTATATCTTTCGTCTCTGAGGATGTGAAAGACAACGTAATTCCACTCTCTCACTCAGGGTGTAAAAGGAGAGAAAATAAGAAAATAAACTTTAGCATGTACATGTTAAGTTGAATATATGAACACTATTTCCCGGAAATGTGAAGGTAAGCAAACCCGCTCATGTGTAGCAAAAATCTATTTAAACGTTTTTTCATATGTTTATTTGCATTTTAACGTTTGTATTTCCCACGTGTTATCAAAAACTAACATGTACTACTTCCACATGAGCTCTAGGAAATGTCTGGTTTGGTAAATATTATATTTGATAAACAGAATACCATAAACGTGAGGATTATCAATAACGCTGGGCCTGTAACATAGACACTGATTCCTTGCATGTACATTAGTTTAGTTTATTCTTTATATAAAAACTATATATTACTACTACAATGCATTGAACCTAAAAGTCACCAAGGATTACATTATCTGAATATACATAACCAAGAAGATGGAATAAGAATTCTAATCTTTAATGTTTGATACATACATACATACATACATATACCAAAGGCTTTTCCCCCCTTACACGGGGGATAGCCAATAAGAAAAAGGCATAGAAACCACTCCCACCCATTCCATTTCCTATATATTCCACTCCCCTCCACCCTCCTCCCTCCCTCTTATCTTTGCACCTCCTGGATAAGAAATGTTTGATAAGGAAGGAAAATGACACAGAACACCTGTTAATGCAATTTTCTGGGTTTTCAAAAATAAATAAACACTAAAAATGGCATCGTCATTAAAGAGGTAACAAAAGAAAATGCCAAAGATAAGCTTATAACTAGATCCGACCTTGTGTGCAGTGAAAGGAGAAAGGAAGAAAGAAAAGGAGAGAGGAAGGGAGAAAAAGAGAAAAAAAAAGAGAGAGAAAAAGTCATCATCAATAAAAAGGTATCAAAACAAAATATCAAATAGATGCTTACGACTGGATCAGACTTTGTGTGTAGTGAAAGGAAGAGAAAGAGAAGAGGAAAGAAAGAGAGAGAGAAAAGAAAAAGAGAGAGGAGAGGAAAGAAAGAGTGAAATGGAAAGAGAAAATAAGAGACAAAGAGAGAGAGAGAGAGACAGACAGACAGACAGACAGACAGACAGACAGACAGACAGACAGAGAGAGAGAGAGAGAGAGAGAGAGAGCGAGCAATGGTCAGTATGTTTTTATTTTCGAAGGGAACCCATTCCCATCCTTCCCTTCCATTTGGATACTATGCTGAAAAACTTCGCCTTTGTGGTTGGGTTGATGACCTTTCGAATGTAGAGCCGCTCCTTAGATGATGACATCATCATCATCATCATCATCATCATCATCATCATCATCATCATCATCATCATCATCATCATCATCATCATCATCATCATCATCATCATCATCATCATCATCATCATCATCATCATCATCATCATCATCATCATCGTCACCATCGTCACCATCATCGTCACCATCATCATCATCATCAATCAATCATCATCAACCATAATCATCGTTGTTGTTACGGTTATCATTATTACTGTTATTATTACTGTTATCATCATTATTGCTATTTCTATAATCATGATTATTATCATAATTTTCATCATTATAACAACTGGGTTATTCGCTGGCCTGGTGTCTTATGACATTGCTACTTGAACGAGAGGTCAGAAGTGGAAACTGTTCGAGACTGCACAGCGGCAGATGAGTTCGTAGTAAGGAAAGACTATACTAAATTTCCTGCTTTAAAAAAATAAAAAAAATAATGTAAGGAGGCACCTTCCAAGCCCCCCCCCTCACTGCCTCTGCCCCCCCTCTCTCTCTCTCTCTCTCTCTCTCTCTCTCTCTCTCTCTCTCTCTCTCTCTCTCTCTCTCTCTCTCTCTCTCTCTCTCTCTCCGTCTCTCTCTCTCTCTCTCTCTCTCTCTCTCTCTCTCTCTCTCTCTCTCTCTCTCTCTCTCTCTCTCTCTCTCTCTCTCTCTCTCCCCTCCTCTCTCTCTCTCTCTCTCTCTCTCTCTCTCTCTCTCTCTCTCTCTCTCTCTCTCTCTCTCTCTCTCTCTCTCTCTCTCTCTCTCTCTCTCTCTCTCTCTCTCTCTCTCTCTCTCTCTCTCTCTCTCTCTCTCTCTCTCTCTCTCTCTCTCTCTCTCTCTCTCTCTCTCTCTCTCTCTCTCTCTCTCTCTCTCTCTCTCTCTCTCTCTCTCTCTCTCTCTCTCTCTCTCTCTCTCTCTCTGTCTACCTATCTATTTGTCTTTCTCTGAGAACAGGAGTTCCTTGATGTTCAACCGAATAGTGATAATAATCACCGATTGAAACATTCTTTTCCCAATTTAACTGAAAATCTCTTAGTATGCTTTCAATGACTAGTGAAAATTAATCGTCCTCCTGTACTCTTCTCTCGATTTTGGTGCTCTTGTAACCTTGTGTAGTCAAATATTACATTTTAACTGTTGTATCAAGATTTTTTTTTTTGTGAGGAAGTCATTAATATGTTGTTGTTTTCTTTCTATTTCAGGTATATTGCATCTTCAAATATGTTCGAGAGATTGAAGTCAGAGCAACTTGATTCGAGTTGTATTTCATTACTGCGGTGAGAATAGTATATAGGCTATTATCAAACGAATTCTTATACTTTACATATACACAAATACATACACAAGTATACACACTCAATCCTACAGAAATATACGCAAGCACATACACTTGTTGATGTATATTTTTGTCTGCATGTATGCATGTATGCTTGTGGATATATATTTTTGTTGGTTCAAAGTCTGGGTTTTTATGTATACATGAATTTTGGGGTGTGCTTGTGAGTATATATGTGAATTTGTTTTTATTCACAAAACGAGTATGTAGTAAGCATAACTCTAAAAGAGTTTCTCTGTTGAATTATTTATCTAGTCTTGATTCAGCTTACAATAACTTTCTTTCTAAGTTTATTTTGTGCAAGTTGGCTTGGCACTTAATTTCTCTGCCCTAATTTCTTTCTGGTTTTAGTTAAGAAAAGGAGACAAGGAAAAGTGTGGGAAGTAAGAAATATATATATAAGGAAGTTAATTAAGAAATGTATGAAAGTAGCAGTTGGCGATAAGTCTATCGAAATAAACGGAACCATTATTAGTACAATGTTTCGCGTGATGCAACTTTGGAAAAAAAAAGAAACGAAACATCGTGATTATAGTCTCTGTTCTCT
>NC_134819.1:40328969-40331469 GCF_046742065.1 Oratosquilla oratoria | reverse complement strand
CTAGTTTCGCCTGAGTGGCTTCTTCAGAGGAGCATGTTCCTCTGAAGAAGCCACTCTGAAGAAGCCACTCAGGCGAAACTAGTCAGGAATAAAAGTATTTCCCTCAGCCCGTGTTCCCTTTACCTCCTATTCACAATAATAATGATAATGATGATGATGATGATGATGATGATGATAATGATAATCATTTATGATAATAATAATATAATGATATAACAATATAATATTATAATACATATACTAAAGGCTTTTTCCCCCTTACAAGGGAGGCAGCAAAGAAAGAAAAAAAAAAAGGCATAAAATCCTTTCACACCCATTCCATCCTCATATAATCCACTCCCATTCACCTCACCCCCCTTCCTCTTACCTTGGCTCCTTATGGATGACGGGTAATCCCTGCATCTCGCCCACTGCTCTGAGTCAGAAGCAGTGTCTCAAAACAGAGCACATCCACAGCAAGGCGGTTTCATTTAATTGGCGACAGACCCCCTCCATCCCCTCATGCAGTAAAAGAGAGGACGGGGAGAAATCCCTTCAGGCTGCGTCAAATTAATTATTTTTCACACATAAACCGTCATCCCCCTATCCCCCACCCACTTCCCTTCATGCACCACAGCATCATCTATACACAATCATTCTACATTCACCCCAATCTTGTCTTCTCCCGTCCTTCCTCAACAGACATACCCCTCTTTCCCAATGCCCTTTTTACCCCACCCATCCATATCATTGGTTGCCCTTTCATGTTTACTCCTTCCACCTCTGCCTTTCGCACCTTTTTTACTTATCTTTCTTCACTCATTCTTCCCATGCATGCAAACATCCAAATATTTTTTCATCAATCCTATCTCCCAACTCCCTTTTCACCCCCGTACTCCTCCTCACCTCCTCGTTTCTCATTCTATTCAGCCTAGTAACCCCTATCATACTTCTTAGGTACCTCATCTCAAACGCATTTAAACTCCTCCTCTTTTATGTTCCATGTTTCTGCTCCATACAGTGCTGTCGGCACAATCACTCTTTTATACAATCTCCTCTTAGAATCCATTCTCAAATGTCTATTTCTCATTACACTCTTTAATCCCCCAAGGCATTTACTTGCTTCTGTCAATCTACATTCTATCTCCACCTCCACCATTCCCTTTCCTGTCACATTCGCACCTAAATATCTAAAACTAACCTCTTCCTCCAGTCTCTCTCCCTTAATACTCACTTCCAGTCTGCTGCCACTTTCTCCCCTTGTACATCTCATCACCATACTTTTACCCACATTTATACTCAATTTCCTTCTCTCGCATACCATTCCAAACTCTGTCACTAACTTCCTTAATCCCTCTTCTGATCTTACCACAAGCGCAGTGTCGTCAGCAAACAACAACTGGCTTATCTCCCATTTTTCTTCATTTTCTTTAATCATCTCCTATACCCGACCCATTACTCTTTCGTTTACCTCTCGCACCACCCATGCATGTATAAATTCAACAGACAGGGCGACGCAATACACCCCTGCCGGATTCACACCTTTACATCAAACCATTCACTCTTTCTATTTCTGATTCTAACAGAGGGTCTACTACTCTCGTAAAAACTCTTGACTGCTCTTGACAGCTTTCCTCCTATCCCATATATCTGCATTACATCCTAAAGTGCTTTCCTGTCTACCCTGTCATAAGCCTTTTCCAAAATCATAAAGGCCAACAAAACATCCTTACTTTTTCCTAAGGCTTTCTTACATATCTGTCTTACCACAAAAATCTAATCCATTCAATCCATACCTGTCCTAAACCACAATCTTCCTCACCAATTACTTCCTCTGTTCCTCTCCTAATCCTTTCAATCAAAAACTTTCCATAAGCCTCCCTAACTATATTTAACAAACTTATCTCTCTGAAACTACTACACACGCACTTGTCCCCATTTTCCTTGTAAAATGGCACTACACAGGCACTATTCCAGTCCTCTGGCACTCTACCCTCTTTTAAACAAGCATTTAATCCTCACCAGCCAGTCCACCATCGCTGTACCTCCTTTTTAGGTATTTTGGATGACACCCATCCAACCTAGATGCCTTACCTGCTCTTATCATGTTAACAATTGCCTTTATCTTATCTTTCCCTATTTCTCCTCCATTTTACTCACTCATCGCTGTCATTTTATTAGCGCTTCCCACTGCAACTACCTTTCCCTCCCTATCCTCCTTCACATTTAACAACTCCCTAAAATACTCTGCCCATCATCCTATTACTGCCGTCTCTTCCATTATCATCTATCCATCTGCACCTTTTATCTTTTTCTTTTCTCAACATGATTTGCCTCCTTTTCCTCTCTCAATTTCTTTCCAAAACATCTTTTAATTACTTTAAAACATTTGTCATACTCTTAACCCATTTCACATCATCTGGTCTCCTCTTTGCCTCCTTTATCATATGCTTTAATTCTCTTCTCTTTTGTTTGTAATTTTCATATGATTCTCTTGCCCTCTTTTGTAACAAATCTGTGA
>NC_134819.1:40318969-40323969 GCF_046742065.1 Oratosquilla oratoria | reverse complement strand
AAAAATGTACCTAACCAAACAAGCCGAGGAGACGAGAGTCTGGGTCATAGCATATGCTAAGGTCAAGCGAGGTCAGTGTGCATACTCTCTGTTCATTCTCTTCTCGTCTTACCTGTCTTCATATTATGTGTTTGTCCATGCTACTACTTTACCTACTCTGAAGATGACTAAATAGACGAATACGTTCAGAGCATTTGTCTTTTTATCTAACAGTAGTTTTTTTTATCAATATTATTAATTACATATGCAGACAGTTTATTTTACATATATATATATGAATGTGCATATGTTTGTATATGTGCATTTACGTGCAGCTATACTGAATATATACTTTTTAAGAGGAAGAAAGTTGTGTAGCCATAGCTATTCTTAAATCTGTAAAGAATATATATATATATATATGTGTGTGTGTGTGTGTGTGTGTGTGTGTGTGTGTGTGTGTGTGTGTGTGTGTGTGTGTGTGTGTGTGTGTGTGTGTGTGTGTGTGTGTGTGTGTGTGTGTGTTTAATGAAGTCCAGAGCTAATTTGTATATCTGATTGCATTAGAATAATAGCAGACCTGGTGTGATAGCGGTCCGAGCTTCTGTGACTATATATTTATCAGGACTTGCAATTTACCAATCCCGTCTATCTTTCCTTCTAGATTTATGTTTCTGTCATATATCTGCCGTAACGTACAATGATACTTCCACATATGTTTTCTCCTTGGTTACCTCTTACTCAGACTTGAGTGTTTTAGGAAACTGGTAGTGGTCGTATTGAAATTCGTTATTTTGTATTTGCTTTCATTTCACTAACTGGGTTAAGTTCGTTGTTATTTGATGTACAACTACTTCATACCGTCAGTGTACATCACAGACTTTGGTTTAGACGAAATACGATTGTTCTAACTAGGGTACCTAGGCAAGGTGGTGCCGGTTAAGCAAAGATACCATAGTTTTAGCAAAATAAATAAATAGATACATACATACATACATACATACATGCATACATACATACATACATACATACATACATACATACATACATACATACATACATTATTTCGACGAGCCCACTGTTTACTCTCTTCGTCTGTACAATGGCTCCTGGACTCCAACTCTTCAAGATTAATACATACATACCTTTACAAGGGAGGTAGGCAAAGTCAAAAGGCATTCCACTCTCATTCATTCCACCCTGATTTACCATTATTCATCCATTAAATAGATAAATGAAAAAGATACAAGCCCACCGGCTGCGCGCGGCCCAGCTACGCCGGGGCCTTGGCCTGCGGCGCTGCGCGCCCTGGGCTACGCCCCTTTTTTGGAAAATAAAAGAGTTCTTCTTCGAGTTCTTCTTCGAGTTCTTCTTCGAGTTCTTCGAGTTCTTTTTCGAGTTCTTCGAGTTCTTCGAGTTCTTCTTCGAGTTCTTCGAGTTCTTCTTCGAGTTCTTCTTCGAGTTCTTCGAGTTCTTCTTCGAGTTCTTCGAGTTCTTCTTCTTCGAGTTCTCCTTCTTCTTCGAGTTCTTCTTCTTCGAGTTCTTCTTCGAGTTCTTCTCTTTCGAGTTCTTCGAGTTCTTCTTTTTCCGAGTTCTTTCGAGTTCTTCTTTTTCGAGTTTCTACTTTTTTCGAGTTCTTCGAGTTCGTTGAGTTCTTCTTCTTCGAGTTTTTCGATTTCTTCTTCGAGTTCTACTACTTCTTCTTCTTCTTCGAGTTCTTCGAGTTCTTCTTCCTCTTCATCGAGTTCTTCTTCTTCTTCGAGTTCTTCTTCTTCTTCTTCTTCTTCTTCTTCTTCTTCTTCTTCTTCGAGTTCTTCTTCTTCTTCTTCTTCTTCTTCTTTCTCTTCTTTCTTCGAGTTCTTTCCTCTTCTTCTTCTTCGATTTCTTCGATTTCGTCTTCTTCTTCGAGTTCTACGGTTACACCGTAGTTGGCGGTGTAACCGATTTACCACCAAACGCGAAGGTGTGACCGAATTACCACCGGACGGCGTAAGCAACCGGCTCCATTTCTATCTACTCGTTCCTCTATTATACTCTTTTCAGGCTCCGCCTCTTGTTCTTCTGCGACGACCGTAGGAAGTGGACCTTCTTCGATGTCCACAGGAACAATTTCTCCCTGGGGAGGTTCCTCAGTCCTATGAGCTTGTTTGCGGGCTATTTTTATCGCGTAGGCTGTTTTCGCCTTTTCTAGGCGTTTTTGTGTCCCGAAGCTCCTCTCCAGGTAGTGTTTCTGGTACTCTTTGTGGTCAGACTTTCCCCCGTGTTTGGTGAAGCTTATGTAGCCAGCAAAGTAGTGTTTCGTGAAACCTTCTATCCTTTCTTCGGGAATTTCTTTTCTCCAGCGTAAACTTCCAGGGAATCCAGCAAACCGTCGTCATAAACACAGTCTTATTCTGCTCCTTTAGCAGATTGTTAAAGGTTATTTACTTTTCGCTGGAACACCTTTATCTGCTCCCTTACTTGTAGCCCTTTGGTCTGCCCCCCGTAGAAGGCTAGGGAACTTCTCCTTGTGCTCACTTTTTAGTGCTCTGCTCATTTCCACGTTCTTATCTACCTCTCCTTTGCTGAGCTTCTTCTGCCCCGTCACCCTTCTCCAGAAGTGGCGGTGCCTTTGCACCCTCAGATTTGATGTAGCTCCAACCATCTTCCCTCAAAATAACCCGGGAAACACCGCAAATAACCTGACACCTAGAATCATTCTGGAACACAAAAAACCCTCACACGGCCAAAACTCGGCTGTAACGCTTTTTTACCACGGGAAGGTGTAAGTAACTGGACCCACTACCATTATTTTTTTTTTATTATAGAAATAGATAAACAAGTAACATGCTGCTGTTTCCGTATGGTCCACCGAATCTCATTAAAGACATTGACAGACTGGAAAAAGTACAACGGCGAGCCACAAAAACTGATTCCAAATATCAAAAATAAATCATACGAAAATCGACTTAAGCACATGAATCTGTTTTCCCTAAAAAAAGCGTAGACTCAGAGGTGACTTGATACAGGTCTTTAAGATTTTAAAGGGAATTGACAAACATCAAAAGTGACCAAATTTTCACATTGAATGAGAATCAGACAAGAAACAATGGTCTCAAACTGTCCGGAAATAGATTCAATTTGGAAGTAGGTAGAAACAACTTTGCCAACCGTGTAGTTAATGAATGGAATAAACTTCCTGCACAGGTAGTGCAATGTAGTTCAGTTCGAAGCTTTAAGAATCATTTAGATAAATACCTAAGTAAGATGCTGTAATGATTTATAATTTGTTATATTATTTGTTTTTGTTTTGTTATAATTTGTCTGTCTGATTTTCATTTATCATTAGTTATATGTCAATTTTATAATCATTTACTATTACCTGTTTGTTTGTTATTCAACTATACCTATGCATTTTATTTATGTATTTTATTTGTTTATTTTTACATTTATTATAGTTTTAAAATTTATTATTTTGATTTTTTTTTTTTTTTTGTTTTTTTTTGCATCCGACCTAGATATGGATCAAAAGGTCTCCTGTCGGCATGCTCCGCCTTTGTAATCCTTTGTAATAATAAATAGGTATAATGATAAATTAATAGATAAATAAATTAATAAACAGATACATAAAAAGCACAGGTAAAGAGAAGTAAATTGATACAAAAAATTGAATAAATAAATAAATGAATAAATTTATAAACGAATAGACGAATAGATAATTAGATATACAGGCAGACAGATGAATAGATAAAGGTTAGCTTAATGGGAGTGCGTCTTATAGGCATTCACTCGGTACCTGGACTGGTATACTAATTAAGATATTAGAAGAAAAAAATGCCTGGATGGTGGTTATTACTTAGTCGTACGGGTTTTATTGGGTCCATAGACAACCCGGATGCGAACATTGAATAGTAAAAAAAAACCATTTTATTCAGCTGATTGTTGGTCTCATGAGCGAAATTGTTGAGGTGAAGTTAAAACCTTAAGTATGGCAACATGCCATACACTCATTGAGACCCAGACACAGACGAGCACACACACACATACCCATAGCCATACCCATACCCATACCCATACACATACACATACACATACATATACATACACACACACACACACACACACACACACACACACACACACACACACACACACACACACACACACACACACACACACACACACACACACATGCATGTATATATGAATAAGTGCTCCTCAATGAAGCACTGACTTGGCTTTGTCTGAGAGGGAGAGTTCGTGGTGTAAAACCAAATCAATCATAGTCTTTGGTTTTTGACAGATTTATGATCAGCTTTTGTGAGATTTCAAGGGGCACAGCCACTGAAAGACCTTAAGGAACGTTGTCTTTGAATTAATTAATTTTCCATTTTAAGAGTAAAGAATAGTTTATCGTATATAAGGTGCTCACGTGAAGCATTGAGAAACGTTCTTGCCTGGAATCGGGGGTCCCGTATTCGATCCCAGGGGATTACCAGGTAACAGTCTGAGTCGCACATTCGTGGTTTTGTAACACCAGAGGTGCGGTGAACCAGTGTCGCATATGAGCGCTGGTGGCGTCATCGGAAGCGTGCTGGTCTTGTATTTGCTTAGTTTTGGCTTCGAAATTCACCGTTGTCATTTTGGGGGGATTTCCACAAATGTGTGGGAGATGTTCTGTGAGCAAATTATATGTTGCAATGAACTTATTTGTGTATATAATATTTCCTCCTTTATGTGGGAAAAATGTGGAAACCCAGATTTCCTTGTGGGAATTTTGTGGTAAAAATCTCACTCATTTGTGGAAACTGGTATAGATCACAGGCAACACTGCTTCGAACTTTGCACTCCTCTCCGACTCCCAGCAGTGAGTGTTACCTTCGACAGCAGTTCATCAAGCGCATGAGTGTTACCTTCGACAGCAGTTCATCAAGCGCATAGTAGGTATAAAGTGACGGCTTTAGCTACAGATACTCAGCGCCTCCCTTTGTAGACTCCTCGCCTTCCTCTTCTTCTTCATTTAATCAGCATGATCGAGGTAT
>NC_134819.1:40311469-40313969 GCF_046742065.1 Oratosquilla oratoria | reverse complement strand
ACGATTGTAAGATTTTGTCAAAGAATATAGGGAGGAAAATGCTCCAAGTGGCTCAAACGCAACAAATGACTTTTTAAAGTGCTTTACCAATTCCTGATAGTTGTTTGTTGCCTCAAATAAATCGAACTGAATGAAAACACCAGCCAATGTGTTATTCTTATCTATTTTGGACGTTAAGATGGATATCTTAGTCTTGTCGTCTGTGGCATTTTTTACTGTTATCTCTGATTCAATCCCAGAGAGAAAATTGTGTAAAGGAATGTTGCATAAACACGGCAAAGAAAACATGGACTGGAAGTTTCATCTATTGAGTTTCTCAAAGTCAGTAGACGAAACGTCAGAAATAAAAGCTTCACTTACAGTCCATGTTTCCTTTGTCGTGTTTATGCAACTTGTTTACATGGATTTTAAAGGAATGTTCTTGCCGTTGACGCGAGGTAATATTGTCTCATTCTTGAGTACGGGTTATAAGGTTTTGTGTTGCCATGGTGTTTCGAATTGTTTCTTCTTACCCCTCGCTGGCCACCAGGATGTAGAGTTGTTGTTTATCTTTACATTAAACAAATAAATACCGGTGGAGAGACAGACTTGGAGCGACCTCTTCGCTTTAATCTTCCAGACTTCTCTTTCGTCTACAAATACAAGGCAGTCTCCGGAGTAACCTCGGGTGATTGCTAGGTTAAATATATACACAATTGTACAAGTGGGCTGTTGCCATATATAAAGAAATACAACTTCGGTGCAGGTGTTTCCCCAAATACTGGCGGCCGAGATGCGGCGAAGTCTATTGTTCGGCTCGGGTGTTGGCTGAAAAAGTCGGCGGCTCTGGTCACTTCCACCCCAGTCACACCAAGCCGGCCAATTACAGATAGTCTTTGGAAGTTGCTGGTAGTCGGTAATAAAAGAAATAGATAGATCGATAGATAGATAGATCTATTACAACACACACTGAATAGTCCCCATTACATATATTTTCATTTTATGAACCATATTAACATTTCCATTTCAGTTCCTTGCATAGGTTTTGTATTACCAATCAATCGCTTGATTTTTGGTTGAAGGTGGTCGGAAACAGGTCGTAAGCTTTAGGGACAATAGACTGTCCCTTAGGAGAACCGGAAGACGTTGGAGAGACGTTTGAGTATTTCTAGCTCCATATGAGTGTATTCTAATAAAATGTGAAAGAAAAAAATCATTAGTTTACAATGCTTTACAGAAGAATAGCATATCGGCAGGAGGCCTTTTTCTTTTATCTATAACTAGATTGCATGGAAAGAACAAATGGATAGATATCCAGAAAGGCGGCGCTCGCTGTAATCTTGTTTGTCCTAGTTCCTCATCAGAAGAGGCACATCTCCCATTATTAATAGGGCTTTGTTTTATTAGTTTACAAATGTTGCAATTACCCTCCTTGAGTTTTCCTATTTATCTCTCTGTAACTAGTTTTCTAGCTAAATAATGAATTAATTAGCATACTTATTGATCTATTGGGCTGTTTTTTATTTTACGCATTAATTTGATTTTTTATTTAATCATATATTCATTTATCATATTTTCCTATTTATCTCTCTGTAACTAGTATTCTAGCTAAATAATGAATTAGTATACTTTTTGATCTATTGGGCTGTTTTTTATTTTACGCATTCATTTGATTTTTTATTTAATCATATATTCATTTATCATATCTATTTTGTTTATTAATCTATTTTTTATTTATGTTTTACTTATGTGTTTATTATTCGTATATATATCATTTTAGAGTATAATTGGTTCGTAATGAGTACTGCTATTCATTCGAAAACAGGATTTTACAAGAGAGGAAAGTAGAAGGATTCCGGCTCTCTCCAGAACGTCTTGAGGACCATCACACACCACTCCTATGTGACACTGATATTCTATTTAAAACTTCTTCGAAATTACAGTGAGACCGAATAAAATACTAGGGAAATGTTGGGTATCCTCAAGATTTAACACACTTTGTTTTAGTATTTTTTTTATAGCATCAGTACTGAACTTATGTTTGATTTGTGTCAGGAACAGGGATTTCTTTAGGACTTCAGTAAAGACCATTTTGGGTTTCTTTTTGGTCTTCCATCTGTGTTGGTATTTTCTTATGTCGTCATTTAGACGTCTCCTGACTGATCTACGAGTCTACCTGAGGTCTCTCCTCTGAAGTCAATCGATTGGTATCGTTTTTTACCGATTGCTTTAGGAATCAGTTCATCAAGGTGTTGGATCATCTCATCTTGTGATTGGGTAATCATCTACTCTAAGAAATATTGGTTACTTTTAGTTTCTATTACCCCTCTTTTCTAATGTTATTTAAATCTCTTTCTTGATATTTCTGTGACTCTACCTCTTTCAAGCAATGCCCCCAAGGATAGAGACGATGTTTGGTTATATATGTGTGTATACATAAATACATACATAGATACATACATACATGTGTTGAAATATGGAAGAAAAATGAGTGAAAGGGCGATGAGCTAAACACAGAGAA
>NC_134819.1:40288969-40293969 GCF_046742065.1 Oratosquilla oratoria | reverse complement strand
ACATAATTCTCAGCTCATTTAACAAATTTATTCTTGTTTTCGAAAAGTGAATCAAATGTTTGCAGATACATATTAAATTTTCAAAAACAGAAACATAAAAATGTCTCACGGAGTGACCCACTTCTTGCTATCGATTTCGTCACTTCCGTCGGCCATTGTTTACATTTCAAACTTTTGCGACGGCTTTCCCATTTCCTCTCTCCATATGAACCCTCCCACTACCCCCCCCCTCTCTCTCTCTCTCTCTCTCTCTCTCTCTCTCTCTCTCTCTCTCTCTCTCTCTCTCTCTCTCTCTCTCTCTCTCTCTCTCTCTCTCTCTCTCTCACACACACACACACACACACACACACACTCACACACACACTCTCTCTCTCTCTCTCTCTCTCTCTCTCTCTCTCTCTCTCTCTCTCTCTCTCTCTCTCTTTATTTCTTTCTTTCTCTTTTCAACGTTCCACTCTCTGCAATTTAGGGACAACAGCTGTAGATCCTCCTGTTATGACACAAGGCATCAAAACTCAAACGCCTCTGTTTCCTCTGGCACTCGTTGCCCCCCATCCCCCTTGAGAACCAAAACGAGTTCGTCTTAAATCGATTGCTTATGTGTTTGTTTCTTTATTTGTTTGTGTTAGTGTGTGTGTGTGTGTGTGTGTGTGTGTGTGTGTGTGTGTGTGTGTGTGTGTGTGTGTGTGTGTGTGTGTGTGTCTGTGTATGTGTCTATGTGTGTGTGTGTGTGTGTATGTGTTTGTGTGCGTGTGTGTGTGTGTGTGTGTGTGTGTGTGTGTGTGTGTGTGTGTGTGTGTGTGTGTGTGTGTGTGTGTGTGTGTGTGTGTGTGTGTGTGTGTGTGTGTGTGTGTGTGTGTGTGTGTGTGTGTGTGTGTGTGCGTTTTTTTTTATTCATTATGACCCTGGATCACGTGCTTCACGTATGACCAGCAGATATTGCCCTCCTAGATTGGAGATTACAGCTCGCATACTTCACCGATCTGTGGGTAATACACAAACCAAAGAAGAGAAGGAGAATCAAGTGGAGAAGAAAAGGTTAAAGGTGCAGATGAAGATATGATAATGAAAGAGAGGGCAGTGAGAGGAAAGTGGGCAGAGTATTTTAGGGAGTTGCTAAATGTGAAGGAGGATAGGGAGGGAAAGGTAGTTGCAGTGGGAAGTGTTTAGAAAATGAGAGTGATGAGGGAGGCAAATGGAGGAGAAATAGGGAAAGATGAAGTAAAAGCAGCTGTTAAGATGATGAGAGCAAGTAAGGCACCAGGGTTGGATGGATGCAATGCAGAATGTCTGAAGAAAGGAGGTACAGTTATGATGGACTGGCTGGTGAGGCTATTTAATGTTTGGTTAAGAGAGAGTAGATTGCCGGAGACTGAAGAAGTGGCTGTATAGTTAAGCTTTACAAGGGAAAGGGGGACAAGTGTAAGTGTAGCAGTTTCAGAGGAATCAGCTTGTTGAGTGTAGTTGGGAAGGCTTATGGAAGGGTCTTGATTGAGAGGATTAAGAGAGGAACAGAGGGAGTAATTGGTGAGGAACAGTATGATTTTAGGACAGGTAGGAGTTGTGTAGATCAGATTTTTGTGGTAAGACAGATATGTGAGAAAGCTATAGGATGTTTTTTGGGGCTTTTATGGATCTGGAAAAGGCTTACGACAGGGTAGACAGGAAGGCACTGTGGGAGGTACTGCAGATATATGGGATAGGAGGAAAGCTGTTTAGAGCAGTCAAGAGTTTTTACGAGAGTAGTAGAGCTTGTGTTAGGATTAGAAATGGAGAGAGTGAATGGTTTGAGGTAAAGGTGGGACCTCGTCAGGTATGTGTTATGTTGCCCTGGCTGTTCAATCTATACATGGATGGGTTGGTGCGAGAGGTGAATGCAAGGGTAGTGGGTCAGGGGTTGGAGATGGTTAAAGAAAATGGAGAAAAGTGGGAAATAAGCCAGTTATTGTTTGCTGACGACACTGCGCTTGTAGCAGGATCAGAGAAGGGATTGAGGAAGTCAGTGACAGAGTTTGAGAAGGTGTGTGAAAGAAGGAAGCTGAAGTTAAATGTGGGCAAAAGTAAGGTGATGAGATGTACAAGGGGAGAGAGGGACAGCAGGCTGGAAGTGAGCATTAAGGGTGAGAGACTCGAGGAGGTGGATAGTTTTAGATACTTGGGTACGAATGTGGCAGGAAATGGAGGAGTGGAGGTGGAGGTAGAATGTAGATTGAGTGAGGCGAGTAAATGCCTTAGTGGATTAAAAATTGTAATGAGAAATAGACATCTGGGAATGGATGCTAAGAGGAGGTTATATGGAGCGATTGTGTCAACAGCACTGTACGGGGCAGAAACATGGAACATAAGAGAGGAATAAGAGAGGAAGAGAGAAGGAGTTTGAATGTGTTTGAGATGAAATGTCTGAGAAGTATGATAGGGGTTACTAGGCTAGATAGAGTGAGAAATGAGGAGGTGAGGAGGAGAACAGGGGCGGAAAAGGATTGGGAGATAGGGTTGATGAAAGAGTATTAGGATGGTTTGGATACATGGAAAGAATGAGTGAAGAAAGATTAGTAAAAGAGGTGTGGAAGGCCGAGGTGAAAGGAAGGAGTATGAGGTGGCGTTCTAGGATGAGATGGATGAATTGTGTGAAAGGGGCATTACAAAAGAGAGGAATGTCTGTTGAGGAAGGAAGGAAGAGGACAGAAGATAGGTGTGAATGGAGAAGGGTTGTGTATGGATGATGCTGTGATGCATGAGGGGAAGTGGGGGGGGACGGGGGGTGAGGAAGTATGTATGAGAAAAAAACTGACGCAGCCCGAAGGGATTTCTCCCCATAATCTCCTTTTCTGCATGGGGGGACGGAGAGGGAGGGTCGCCGAATTTATGAAGCGGCCTACTGTGGATGTGCTGTGTCTTACGACACTGCTTATGACCCAGGGCAGTGGACAGGATCCAGGAGTTGCCAGGATAAGAAGGAGAGAAGAGGGTGGAGGGGAGTGGGATATGTAGGGAATGGAATGAGTGGGAGGGGTTTCTATGCCTTTTTCTTTTTGGCTACCCCCGCGTATATATATATATATGTATATATATATATATATACACAAATATATATATATATATGTATTTATATATTTATATATATATATATATATATATATATATGTGTGTGTGTGTGTGTGTGTGTGTGTGTGTGTGTGTGTGTGTGTGTGTATTCACTTGGTCTTTGGATCACGTGTTGGACTCGTGATCGAACGCTATTTTCCTCCTGGAAGAGAGCTCAGAGCTCGTAGGTCCGATCTATGGGTAATGCTATGACCTTGCACACACACATACCCCCAACTCCCCGCCCACGAGAGTCAGAGTAACGACCCGAGGCACAGCGATACCGAAATAATTTCGGCCCTAGGCAGGATTCGAACTGGGTACTGGGAGCACTTCTACTTCCCAGTTCAGCGCTCTACCAACTGTGCCACCGAGTCGGTGTGTGTGTGTGTGTGTGTGTGTGTGTGTGTGTGTGTGTGTGTGTGTGTGTGTGTGTGTGTGTGTGTGTGTGTGTGTGTGTGTGTTTGTGTCAAGGACTACTATTACACACGACGTGCGCACCCATATCCCTGGGTCAGCTAGCGGAGGCCTTTGCTTTCTTTGTAACCTAATATTTTATATTGGACAAATATATCAAAACTAGAAACCTAACATTGTATATAGGACAAATATATCAACTATTGACTTATTCAATGCCGTATAAGTTAATATAAACTTTTATAGTGAAATAAGAGACTATTTTGAAGGCACTGTTATGCTTTGAAATGCCAATTTTAGCCGGACTTAATAGGTATTATTGTACGAGGTTAGTGGACACCAGGGTTGGCGATTTTTTTTTTTTTTTTTTTTTTTATCTTTTTAAGAAATATAAAAAATAGATTTTTTGTTTAAATCAGATTTATCTGATTTAAATGGATTTTTTCTTCATATATTTTAAATATTGTGGGATTGCTATCTGATATGCGATCTGATTGCTAAAGGAATTTTTTAGCATATCAATATAAGGAGCAGTGTTATATAGACTTGCCAAAAGTATACAAGGAACGGTATAAGCCGTATGTGAGGACGGTATGCTCAGGTTCACTCGATTCCTCCAAGAGTTTTCTCATCTTGGTGAGATTTGCTGCATTGTCTGTCTCAACACTTCCAATGTGACAACTAAAATCTTGTTCAGCCCTTTTGATCGAATTTTGTACAAGTTGTAGAAGACATTCAGCAGTGTGAGGTTTCCCTGGTGTGTCTACTGTGTCAACTAAATAAATCTGACCAGTGGATGTTGTTAGAGTGACACATATTATAGGCTCATTGTGGATATTAGACCATCCATCAGTTGAAAAACATAGTTTCATTATTCAGGTCATCTGCACACTTTTTATGTTTCTTTTCATACACAAGATCCAAATACTTATCAGCAATATCTTTTCTGGATGGAGGAATATAGCCTGGCCTCAGGTTCTGAACCATCTTGTGAAACTGAGGATGCTGAACAAGACGAAATGGTGAATTTGTAGCAAATATAATTCTTGCAACTTCTTTGTTGAGATTTTCCTTTTTGAGAGGCTGAAGTTTTTATGATAAATCTGTCCAGAGATGTTGATGACTTTCTTTTAGATGAAAATTATTTAGCAGAGGTGGCGCCTGTGAAGGAGTCTGATCTTTTTAATGGTGGAGTCAGGTTTGCAGATAATTCAAGTGGACCCGATGATGAAGGGATTGAAGATGTTGATACAGATCCTGAAATGGAAACAGAAAATTTTAGCATATTGCATAATTTATAAATGAATAAATAAATGAATGAATACAGTGTGATTTAGGCTACTTTTGAGTACAGTAGTTATTTTTTTAGATAATGATCATATTCACACAAGCCACTAAATTATTTGGAAATGATCAACAGGATATGAAATAGGTGGGCTTGGAATTTAGCACACACAGGATTCAGTCCACTTTTAAATTCACTAAAAATAATGGGTTCG
>NC_134819.1:40281469-40283969 GCF_046742065.1 Oratosquilla oratoria | reverse complement strand
AAAGTACAAGCTTTACAACGTTGTTTTCAGATACGTTACTAGATACATTATAAATGTTTTGATAAACAGTAATGTTATTCCAGATATTCTGGTTTCAAATGATAAAAAAAATTCTTGTTAGAAAGGTTATCACATTCGCGGAAACAACACACACACACACACACACACACACACACACACACACACACACACACACACACACACACACACACACACACACACACACACACACATACACACACACACGCACACACACACACGCACGCACACACACACACACACACACACACACACGCACACACACACACACACACACACACACACACACACACACACACACACACACACACACACACACACACACACACACACACACACACAGGCACTTAGTATATCAACCCAGTGTAGCCTGATTAGACCTAATCTGACGCAAAGTGTTCAGACAAAGGCCTCAGAAGGCTTATTATACTATACAGATACATTGTACATTACACTATCTTTAACACTGTATCCAAAATATCTCGCTTCTTTTCCAACATCATTCGTTATAATTTTTCAATGAAAATAATGAATGTTGCAATACTGTTTGTATGATGTAAACGTATCTTTAACTGAATATCTCATGTATCTAACCCTAACTTAGGTATTTGAGTCAAAAAAAGAAGAATCTAGCCATTCTCAAAAATAATCATGGTAAAATAAGTCGCAAGTAGAGACAATTTGTAGGGGAATTACTATCATTGAGTTGAGAAGAAATAGGGAGTTTGTTACTGAAAAGGTTAATATTTATCTAAACCTATCAATTACTTAATTCAGCATGTAAAAGAGCCCACAAGATATGGAAACTTGCTCGATTTATTGATCACTAGCCGCGAAAGCATGGTAACTGATGTAGAAGTCGGTGAATCTGTTGCAAATAGCGATCACAATTTAGTCAGATTCAAACTCCTAAACAATTTTAGAATAGATACTTGTTCTTCTAAAATACCCGATTTCAGTAAAGCTCAGTTCATAGAACTACGTCAGGAGCTTCAGCTTACAGATTGGGAGGCAAAATTAAACGAAAGGCCTGTAGATCAGATGTGGGAAATATTTCAAAATACGCTAACTAAGATGATTCAAACTTACATTCCTTTTAAGGACAGACGTCCCCCAAATCAGGCTCGCCCAAAGTGGCTCGACAAAGAAACTGAAAAAAGTATTGCTAAAAAGAGACAGGCTCATAAGAAATATAAGTGCTCGGGTGCATCTAATGACTATGAAAGTTATGTATCAATACAGAGAGATTTAAAAAAGACAATAAGAAAAAGAAAACGACAATACGAAATGAACATCGCTGAGAAATCCAAAGAGAATCCCAAAGAATTCTATAGTTACATTAGAGATAAAAAGGTTGTTAGGAATCACATTGGTCCACTATTATCTGCTGACGGTCAACTTGAATATTCAAATGAAGGAATGTGTAATATCTTAAACAATTATTTTAGCTCGGTGTTCGTAAACGAAACACCTCAAAGTGAATTCCAAACTGAAACCTGTGAAAAGTCTGGGGTAAACTTACTCACTACGGTAAATATAACAAAAGAAAAAATTAAAAGGTGTATAGACAAACTCAAAGTTAATAAAACACCAGGGCCTGACGGTTGGCATCCAAGAATCTTAAAGGAAATGAAAAATGAGATTGTTGTTCCATTAGAAATTATTTTCAAGAAATCCATCATATCCGGAGATGTCCCAAGAGAATGGAAGCTAGCTAACGTTACTCCCATATTCAAAAAAGGTGACAAAAAGAAACCAAATAACTATAGGCCTATAAGTTTGACTTCGATCGTAGGAAAAATAATGGAAACTATCAAAAGAGATGATATCGAATATCATTTAGAAAGTAACCGTTTGATAAATGATAGCCAGCATGGTTTCAGACGGAAACGTTCTTGCGTGACTAATTTACTCGAATTCTACAACACAGTTATCTCGAATTATGACAAAAGAAACAATATAGATTTAATATATCTAGACTTTGCAAAAGCTTTTGATACCGTCCCACACGAAAGACTACTTACTAAATTAGCTTTGCATGGAATAAGTGGTAGCCTATTAGGTTGGACTAGTAATTGGTTGAAAGGTCGAAAACAGAGAGTTGTTTTAAATGGAAAAACTTCTGGATGGAAAAGTGTTGCAAGTGGAGTTCCTCAGGGTTCCGTTCTTGGGCCACTTCTATTCATAGTATATATAAATGATATAGACCATGGACTAAAATCTACTGTTTCCAAATTTGCTGATGATACAAAACTGTGCGGAGTGGCAAATGATCACTCAAACCAATTAGATATTCAAGAAGATTTAGATCAATTACAGCAATGGTCTGAAAAGTGGCTAATGAAATTTAACACAAGTAAATGCAAGGTAATGCACATAGGTAAAAATAACAGTAAGTACGATTACAAGTTATTTGGAAATTCGTTAACAAAAGTGGACAGTGAAAAAGATCTCGGCGTAA
>NC_134819.1:40256469-40266469 GCF_046742065.1 Oratosquilla oratoria | reverse complement strand
AACTACTGGAACGTCATAGGATTTTTTTTATTCTGGTTTTTATCAATATCATGTGTGGTGTTCATGCTAAGGGACGCCAAGCTGTGGGCTCGTGTTTTTGTGCCTTTTTGTACACACATAAATGTATCCATTCAACAGGCTTTTTCCCTTTCATTAGGGAGGAGGAGGTGACCGAAGCAATATATGCATACATTCTACTCCCTGCCCACATCTATAGGAAATATATTTGTCTTCTATCCTACTTTAACCTCTTGCATAAAGAGACATCTCTTTATCTCTTCATTCTGCTCGGGTCAAAGGCATTGCAGTTTGACATAGGGCCTCCACAGGAGGTCCCCGTAGCGTCTGTTGTAGCAGATGAAAATGCTGAGACTTAGGCGCATGAATATGACTTGCATGTCAAAATTTAAGTAGCAGGAAAGATAAGCCGGGTAGTTTAAAAAAAACCAAACAGAGTTTGTTCTCAGAGAAACTATGAAATTTCTCAATAACTCAGAGAAACTTTGAAATTTCTCAAAAAGATGTGTTGAAATATCAATTATGTTTTTGGAATTATCAATTCTATTACTTTATCATGCTATCTAACTTTTTTTTTTTTTTAGCTCTTTATATTCTCATATTTCGAGTTACTTTTGTTTCCACTGAAAGAAATGTCCAAAAATATTTCTTTTAAGCGACAAATAATACATATTCTTCATATCAGACTTTCTAAACTTGCGGTTCATGGACTCTCTCAGGAATCACAGAGTGTCTCACGAAGGCTATATACCAAATACCAGTGGTAGTTAGTGGACGTATGACGATTAAAAATGGTCTTGAGGAGCCTGAAGAACAGAATTACATAGAATATGGGGTATGTAAGAACACGGGTTAAGAACACTTGATTTATATGATCTTGAAGCCTCCTGGGTACCTGAAAATTGCTCAAGTTTTTTTGTATTATTGTTCATATAGTTATAATAGTCTTAGTAAGTCTATAATAGGTTAACTAGATTAAAAAATTAGATTAAGAGGTATATGCAAAGCTGAATAAACCAATTTGATATTTAGAAGATCAAAATCATAGGAACTGTCTTGTTTAAACACATTTAGGTTCACCGAACTTCATTGCAAAAGTGAACTTATGTTTCTACAAATGCGAAATTCTTCAGTGTATTAGTCAAGTTGCAGAGAATAACAAAAGTCTACCATAACAAGTGTCTCTGTCCATTTATCTTGATCACCATCATCCCTGATGCTCCTTTCACCAAATTGCATGCGTCGAGGCAATATCTTGCAATACTGTCGCATGGTCTGAAGAGTTTAGCTCCATTCATAATGTAGTAGAAGATACGTTCCCGTTATTCTAAAAAAAAAAAAAAAAAAAAAAAAAAAAAAATATTCTTGCACACATGAATCATGACTAATTTCACTCTTTCATCTAACTCGTTCGTGAGGAGGACGATAACCTTCACACAATTTCAGGGGCAAATTAAGATATCATGCTCGAGTGATATGATGTCCTTCTCACGGTTTCATTGAGTTGCGTGTCCAAGTGTCTGGCATAGACCTTACCCCACGCCCCGCCTTCCTCACCCTGTCATGAATTATAAAGCTTTAGTTTAATCCTCAACTGCTGCTAGTCACTTCCACATCTCCTGGCTATTCGAGTACTAAGGGCACATATAATGTATTTGTTGGCACCTCATATAAGTATCATAGCCTAAGCTACGAGGCCTCGGTGTTTAAAGTAACTAAAAATGTATACATACGTGTATACATATATGCAAAATTTTACATTATATATATATGTGTATATATATATATATATATATATGTGTGTGTGTGTGTGTGTGTGTGTGTGTGTGTGTGTGTGTGTGTGTGTGTGTGTGTGTGTGTGTGTGTTTGTATATAAAACCTCAAGTTATGATATATGTCCATTGCAGAAAGCACATTGGATGATATATGGCTTGCATGAGTTTAACCTCTGGGACTCACTGACGCCATTTGCAGACTCTTCTGGCATCTTTCCAGAAGACCTCGTGTTAACTGCATACGTTTTATACGGTCAGAATATTATGAATTTTAGTGAAATCCCTACGGACTAAAGTTACGCGTGATTCTTTCATGATTCAACATGAGTCTTCATTAAAAGAAGTGAAGATTTTTTTTTTATTCCTGTCGAAAATTTCTGTTGCCTTCGTCAAATCTCTCCTTCATCGTCTCTACGAGTCCACTCTTTAGTGTGATATTGTTACAAAGGATAAAAGTGCTGGGAAGAACAACATTATACATTTTTTCTTTCTTTTTAACTGAAGAATGGAGCTGAAAGGTTCTATATTGATCAACACTTACAACCCTCTGACCTTCTTTATAGATTTTACTCTGTTTTTCGCCGGATGACTTTAATCAGCTGATGAAGCAGCTCAGGGATGAAGACGTTAGCTCAGTTATGGTTAACGTTTTCAATCGATTTGCGTCCCCTAAGAGAAGCTAAACCTATACGAAAATTAGACACATTGTTTGAATTGTCCTTAGGGAAGTCTAGAATGCTGTAAGTGAAGTCGTCTTCCAGTTTTTCTAATTCACAAAATTTGACGAAATTTTTTAATGTGTCAGAGGGGCTTTAGTGTGACGTTTGGAAAAACGTTATTTGTTAAAGACATGGCCAAAGATTAGGGAATCTTTACGACAGTCTTAAGGCTTCAGTGCAATAATGTCATAATAAATCCAATGTGAACATGACCAAAATATGTAAAATACGTCTCCTTAGTAAAATGGTTATTAGTATGAATGTATTAGTCCTATAATATTCATAAGAAAGTCACTAGTCGTCAAATGATAATTTTTTTCGTACTATATCGTTTACAGTTATATAATTAAAGTAAATTTGTCCATTTCCTCGAGGTCGTACGCGAACATAAAGGCGACACATCTGTTTCCAGTGAATAGGAACTTCGCCCTTTGCAACATTTCTCGTAACACAAGTCTGGATAGGAATTAATTGATTCAACTCACTGTCCTCGGTGTGCGCGTGCTGCCACGGTCGGTTCTGACCTCGCCTCACGAACACGAAGACCTCAAGTTCAGTGACCATTGGCTCCAGCTGATAAAAGGTTAGTATGGCCTTAGCTATTCGTGCATATAGGGCAAAGGTGGCGGGTCTGGATGCAGGTTAGCGTCCTTCAATGTTATCACCTCAGTTAGTAACCATTAGTTTCATAGAGGAAGACAAGGAAGTACTGACTGCGAGTTCTTCAGAACTCAGTTTCAGTTTTTATCGAACTCATTCTCGAACTTTCGAACTCGCTTCACAGTGATCAGGTTAGTGTTTTGTCCCTTTTGAGTTCTAGTGGGTAGCACTTGTTCCGAAAAAAAAAAAAAGAAAAAGGAAAGGTTGAGAGGAAAAGAGAAATAGTGCGTTGTAAATAGAAAAAAAGGGAAAAGAATGGGGCAAAAAAAGGAAAAGAAGATGAAGATGGAGATGAAGATAATATGATGTGGAAGGTGGTGATGAAAATGATGGTGAAAGTGATGATAAAGATCATGAAGAGGTTGATGAAGATGATGATGATGATGATGATGAAGGTGATGATGAAGATTATGATGATGATGAAAATGATGAAGATGATGAAGATGATGATGAAGATGATGAAGATGATGAAGATGATGATGAAGATGAAGATGAAGATGAAGATGGTGATGGTGAGGAGGAGGACAAACAGGATAATGAAGGTAACAAGAACAAGGATGAATGATGAAGATGACCAAGATAAAGATCAGCAAGAGAACGAAATAGATGGAAAAATGGTATGCATGGTAAGGAAGAACAATGACAAAAGAATAAAGAAGACGAAGAAGATAAAGATAAAGAATAAAAAATATATATACGTAGAGAAAGAGTAAAAGTAAATTGTGGAGATATTATCTCTCCTATTAGCGGTGATAGTGTTGATATTGGTGGTGGCAGTGGTTGCAGTGGCGGTGGTAATTGTGATAGTTGTGTTGGTATGGTAGTTGTGTTGATGGTAATGGTTATGATAGCTGTGGTTGTGGTTTACATGTTTTTTCTGCTTGATCTGAATCATTATTTTCGTCATAGTTGAGAAAATGAACGAGATAATATTAGAACGACGAAATTATGCGAAACACCCATGTGGCTTAACGTAAGCTTGTCGGGAATTATCGTTCATTCCCAATTTCATTGACCTTTATGGTGTTGGCCTATAATCTGTACATAATTCGCTTAGACCACATGTTAGCGTAAGTACTATTATTCTACTAGAAGATCATCATTTATTAGGGTGTAAAATATACAGTTCTATTCAGTCTATTATCTCCATAGCTACTTAACCCCGTATAACTCGATAATATTTTTAGTTTTGTTATAACAGTCGAGTAGGCTCGTAATCACTCAAACTCGTGATCAATCAGCTGATCGATGAAGACTTCATGTTTTTAGTTTAGATATAAATGTCATCATATAGATCGTGTTCTGTCTGTCTATATATCAGAGGATTTTTCATCTTTATAAGGAACATACTTTAATTCCAAATTTTTTAGAGCATGGGATGATGAAATTGTCGTATTCTCGTAAAACTTGCTCTTTTTTCTTGTGTGTTTTTGCTTTCAATAGACAAATTTCATGTCTTTCATTTCCGTCCTCATTACTTTCTTTAGAAGAATTTTTTTTGGATGTAAAGAACATATGTAAAATGAATGAATCCTGAGATTAATTATGTAGATTAGAAATTGTAAGAGAAAAGAGATAGATAAATAGAGAGAGAGAGAGCAAGAGAGTGAGAGAGAGAGAGGAGAGAGAGAGAGGAGAGAGAGAGAGAGAGAGAGAGAGAGAGAGAGAGAGAGAGAGAGAGAGAGAGAGAGAGAGAGAGAGAGAGAGAGGGAGGGAGAGAGAGGGAGAGAGAGAGGGAGAGAGAGAGGGAGAGAGAGAGGGAGAGAGAGAGGGAGAGAGAGAGGGAGAGAGAGAGGGAGAGAGAGAGGGAGAGAGAGAGGGAGAGAGAGAGGGAGAGAGAGAGGGAGAGAGAGAGGGAGAGAGAGAGGGAGGGAGAGAGAGAGGGAGAGAGAGAGGGAGAGAGAGAGGGAGAGAGAGAGGGAGAGAGAGGGAGAGAGAGAGGGAGAGAGAGAGGGAGAGAGAGAGGGAGAGAGAGAGGGAGAGAGAGAGGGAGAGAGAGAGGGAGAGAGAGAGGGAGAGAGAGAGGGAGAGAGAGAGGGAGAGAGAGAGGGAGAGAGAGAGGGAGAGAGAGAGAGAGAGAGAGGGAGAGAGAGAGTGAGAGAGAGAGGGAGAGAGAGAGGGAGAGAGAGAGGTAGAGAGAGAGGGAGAGAGAGAGGTGGAGAGAGGAGAGAGAGAGGAGAGAGAGAGGGAGAGAGAGAGGGAGAGAGAGAGGGAGAGAGAGAGGGAGAGAGAGAGGGAGAGAGAGAGGGAGAGAGAGAGGGAGAGAGAGAGGGAGAGAGAGAGGGAGAGAGAGAGGGAGAGAGAGAGGGAGAGAGAGAGGGAGAGAGAGAGAGAGAGAGAGAGAGAGAGAGAGAGAGAGAGAGAGAGAGAGAGAGAAGGACAATCTATCTAGATTTCACTAACTACATAAACGTTGTGTTTCCATTGGTCTAATTCTATTTACAATCATTCCTTTGTCTAAAGCCAAGTTTGTGCACCGTCGTGGCACACTCTGTCCTGAACTAGTATCTTAACAGCGTGGACCCGTGTTCGATTCCCAGTGGCTACACATGACTACCAATTATCTTTTTTGGCCAAGAATACAGACCAAAGATGACAGCTTCTTGAGAAACTAAACGTCCCATGCTGCTAGCTACAGTTACTCAGAGAAAAGTTGTTACGAATTTCAGAATATTTCGTATACGTAGGAAAAAATTAAAACTGAGCAAAAGTTGATCATTAACAAAGTACCTAGCGACAAGGATCGGTTTAGCGCAACATAAATTTTTATCAAAATGAGCGAGTTTTCCTCTGATCTTAAACAACACCACCTGTTTGTAATGTTCGTACTTCACAAATACTTGAGTATCAACGTTATTACTGGATAGTTTATCCTGGTCTTAGGTGCTTATTGATAGCTATGATAAAACACAGTGTTACTACAATCATAAATAAAGTACAGAGACTCAAGTTTCAATACGCCTCACTTGTGAATAAAAAAAAATTGTATAATTGTATGATAATAGGATTATGGAAATGATAATTCAATTGCAGGATATAATCAAGGTTCGGTAGTTTTACTTTGAAGCATTTGAATCGAATGATAAAACCATTTAATTCAGAAAATGTTTCGAGAAATACTCGACTTTGTTTTCCATTAAATTTAACACAGCTTCAGAAAAAGCATTATCTAATTCTGTAAACCTAATTTAAGTGTTAATAAATCATTTCATGTATGTGTTTATTTGTTTATTCAGTTATCTATGTTTATATATTTGTTTAAATATATAATTAATTGTTTATCTTTTTATTTAGTTATTTGTTTATTAATCAATTGATCAACTTGTTTGTTTTTTCTTAACTTATCTAATTATCTATTTGTTTATTTATTTCCTTGTACTATTATCAATATAATTATTTGTTAATCTATTCATTCATATATTTATTCAGCTGTTCACATATTCATTCATTTACTCGTATATTGATTGATTGATATATTTATTTATTCATTTATTTTATTATTTATTGATTTAGTACCATTTATTTTCTTATCTATTCCTGCATTTATTTTTTCATTTGTACAGACTGAACAATTCATTCACTTTTTTATAGCCTTTTTTTTAATTAATTCACTTAAACCTATCTTGTATATAACACAGAACTTGGTATGTTAGATATATTTGCTCTGGCAAACATCAGGGCATTTTATTCAGCTTAGAAGGACTCCATTGTCTTACGGGGATAAGTGTTTTGATTTATGATAATGCAGTGGTTTGGTAGTAAATCGATTTATAGAACATATGCGTCATCAACATCAGCTTTTCAATCAATACGATTTTAGCCTCGGTTATCGTGGCGCTCAAATCTTTCCTTTCTTTTATTTTTCTGTGGTCAGCTTCTAAAAATTCTTTCACCTATGAATTTTAAATACATTGGCGCCAGAGTCTTACCTTTTTCTTCTCTGTATTTAATAATCAGATTCCAAAACCATCTACCACTTGATTCTTTTAAATAGTTCAACTTTAAAAGCTCAGATGAGAATTATTGTTACCTTCTACAACGTAAAGTTACAGAAATTGGATTAATTCCTGGTTGCATGACATGTAATATTGCCTCTTCACTTCATATCTCTCACATTTTTAGTATATATGTATATAGATATATATATACATATATATATATGTATATATATATATATGTATGTATGTATGTATGTATGTATGTATGTATGTATGTATATAGACATATATATATGTTTAAACTTAGAACCCACTGTCGGTGGAAAAAGATAAAAAGTGAGATGATTGTTCCTGTATATTTCGACCACTCTCTGTAGTCCTCTTCAGCAGAATGAATACAAAGGTATAGTACAAGAATATATACATAGTAATGAGGTACATGAAGGGGGACATGGGAAGACACAGGTGAATCTATCCTAAGTAGGGTGATCGTTGTTGGAACCAATAATGTTTGAACATATTTTATTTACTGCTGATGATGTAATACAGTCCAGAATCCAATGACCTTTTGAGATGTTGAAATTCGAGACATCTTTGATAAAAGAAGATTCTATTATATTTCTATTGAAGCTACAATTTGATTTAAAAATTATATCTGCGTTGTTCCAGTCTATGCGGTGGTCTTGTAGCTTCAAGAGAAAAATAATAGAATCTTCTTTCAACAAAGATGTCTCGAATTTCAACATCTCAAAAGGTCATTGGATTCCGGACTGTATTACATCATTAGCAGTTAATAAGATATGTTGAAACATTATTGGTTCCAACAACGATCACCCTACCTAGGGTAAATTCACCTGTGTCTTCCCATGTCCCCCTTCATGTACCTCATTACTATGTATATATTCTTGTACTATACCTTTGTATTCATTCTGCTAAAGAGGACCACAGAGAGTGGTCGAAATATACAGGAACAATCATCTCACTTTTTATCTTTTTCCACCGACAGCCGGAGAGGGCGAAGCCCGCGGCTTGTATGTATATATATATATATATATATATATATATATATATATATATATATATATATATATATATATATAGACAAAAAATTATATTGATTGCAGAATTCTTTATTTGTTTTCAGTGGGATATAGTGTCATAAGTTTGTAATCAAGAAACCTTGGTTCTGTGTCGTAGACTTTCATTGTTCACAATATGTGAAAATATCTTATTACACTTCTTGTACCCAAACACTTTATACCCTAGTAAATTGTGTCAGGCGTACTCCTACTCATGTCTTACTTAATCTTGGTAGTAATTAAAGTAGATTCTGGGAGGATTTCAAATTATAGGTTATGTTTTTAATACCGACCCTAGATCCCTTACGCCTCTGTCTATTCTTGTTTGAAACATAAACCGTACACATAAACCGTACACATATTCTGTTCTGACAGAAATGATGATGATGATGATGATAATGATGATAATGATGATAATGATGATGATGACGATGACAATGACAATTACAATGACGACGACGATGATGATGATGATGATGGTAATGACAACAACAGCAATGAGAATAAAATAGGATGATTAATAGACGAGTAAATGAACAAATAGACAAAACGGACAAAGAGCTTGTTTTCAGACTAAATTG
Organism: Oratosquilla oratoria; assembly: GCF_046742065.1. NCBI lineage: Eukaryota > Metazoa > Arthropoda > Malacostraca > Stomatopoda > Squillidae > Oratosquilla > Oratosquilla oratoria. Next base: position 40,257,699 of record NC_134819.1, on the reverse strand, counting down.
ACTTCAAGTCTACCTATCCTAGAAACTGAAGCTATTTTTACCATCTCCTGACGGGAGTTAAAGCAAATATTCAAATAAAAGTCAGTGAAAGAGTTAATCTCGACAGGTTTAGCCATTTTGCACAGGGAGGTTTCCTTCAGCTGAATGAAATTGACTGACACAATCAGCACATGTATACAACTGTACTGGTCATGACCAGCAATAGAAGGATTAAAAGCATACCATACATTCATACATACATACATACATACATACATACATACATACATACATACATATATACTAGGAAGGTAGCCAAAGTCAAAAGGTATAATTCCACTCCCACCCATTTCATCCTCACTTACTCCACTCCCATTCACCACCTCTCCCTCACTCCCTCTTATCTTGGCTCCTCCTGGATGACGGGTCATCCCTGCATCTCGCCCATTGCTCTGGGTCAGAAACAATGCAGCAAGACAGCACAGCCACAGCAAGGCCGCTTCATTTAATCGGCGACCCCCTCTCTCTGTTCACTTATGTAGAAACACTGGAGGCGACGGAGAGGGGGGTCGCCGATTAAATGAAGCGTCCTTCCTATGTCTTGCTGCATTACTTCTGACCTCTGATTAGAAACAAGGACTGAATATTCTTAGGGCTTTCTATTTGAATATTTCTCACATTATAGTACATCTAGAAGATCAGAAGCTATGCTATCACACGTTCACGTACGACTTTAGCCGTCTCCTTCAACCTTATATGTTCGAAGAGTAGAGGTGCGGCATAGGATCTGTTATATAATTCGTTGTAACGAATAATTGTAGATATTTTGTTTTATTATACTCCTTATGATTATTTCAAGGTTATATAAATATTTACATGATGGAATTAAACCTTAGTTAACCCCTTTACCATGATGGTTTAGTATAAATATCTTATTCTGACTAACGCGTTTGGTATTATTGTAGCATTTCTTTTTAGTTAGAATAGAGTAAATGGCTTAAAGACGAAATACAGTTCATATATGGTACTGTGCTTATCAACCTCACACACTGGCCATTTCTCCTTCACTCTCCCCCCATTCATTGTTCTTCTTTTAGTCCCTGGTAAGTGAATTTAATCCCTACGGCTGTCTCAACTCGTAACAAAGGTAAGAAAAAAAAGCGTGTCACCCATGTGCCCTTCTCTCTCTCTCTCTCTCTCTCTCTCTCTCTCTCTCTCTCTCTCTCTCTCTCTCTCTCTCTCTCTCTCTCT
>NC_134819.1:40238969-40241469 GCF_046742065.1 Oratosquilla oratoria | reverse complement strand
CTCTTTCCTGTATTATGTCCAGCAATCTTGAGTAAAAGCATATTAAGTTTGTAGCATATGATCTTCCACTTCTAAATCCAAATTGGTTGGGGTTTGATATTTTATTCTTTTCCAAGTGTTTAGTCCATTTGTTTTTAATAACTATATCACATATTTTAGCAATATTGTGCTTGTAAGGGATATTGGTCTATAATTTGTTGGATTTTCTTTATTTCCTCCCTTATATATTGGTATAGTATAAGCATTCTTCCAGTCTTGTGGTACTTTTCCTACTTTGAATGAGAAGTCAATTATCTTGTGTATTTTGTCTGTGAGTTCGTCTATGCATTCTTTTAATATCCAGTTCGCTATTCCGTCTGTCCTATGTGACTTTTTGACATCGAGTTTCTTTATTTGGTTCCTTATTTCTTTCTGTGTCAACATTTTTCTTCTATTTTAGGGAAACCTTCCTGGTGACTATCATCCCACAATTGTGAGCTTTCAATTGTAAAAACAGACTTAAAGTGTCTGATCATTACTTCAGCCATTTCTACATCTTTTGTGTATTCTTGATTTCCTTCACGCAGTTTTATTATTTCGTGTTTGTCTTTTAGTTTGTCGGTTACATGTCTTTAGAACAGTTTAGGTTGATCTTTCCATTTTGCTATTATATCTTTTTCACAGTTTCTTCTTTCTTCTCTTCGTATGTCTACGTATTCATTTCTCAGTTTAATGTATGTTTGCCATTTAGTCTCTTTTTGTCTCTTTTCCATCTTTTCCAAGCTTTGTCTCTTTTATCTTTAGCATCTAGTATTTTCTTTAACCCATTGCATCAATGTGTAATCTATGGTCATATCCAGTAGGACATTTCCCCAGAATTCGTCTCCATCTTCCATGTCAATTCTTCCCATTTTATTTCCTTTGCATTAAAGTCACCCATAATTACTATATTTTCTCCATATTTCAGTGTCTCGGTTTATTCGTTCTTTGTGTCTTTTAGTAAAATTGAGTGTTCGCTGTCAGTCCAGGTCTTTGTTTTTGGTGGCACATAAACAGCTATAAATCTTCTACATTTCATACTGCTGTTTTCGACTTTAACTGTGATTAATTCCAAATTATCTTTTCCTTCTGTTGCCTTTGTTACATTTAGGTCCTTTCTAGTCAGTATCATGACTCCTCCTTCCTGTTTGTCTGTCCTATTTTTCGACCAAATGTTGTATATTACTTGTCCCACCATACTTGATTGTATAGGACCTTTGAGTTTTGTCTGCAATTCCCATTATGTCAGATTTATATATATATTGTTAGATAGTCATTCAATTCATTTAATCCTGATATTATACCGTCCATATCTGTATATGCAACTTTTAATTTTTCTTCCTCTTTTTTTTAAGTTTCCATTTTTCTGATGTACCATTTTCTCAGTCTTAGATCTAGCACTCTCATAAAAAAAAAAAAAAAAAAAAAAATCGTTTCTTCCGTCTCCGTTCTTTTTTCGTTTTCTTACTTAGCCTCACTTCGCAGTTCCTTATCTTTCTCTAATTCCTCCACATTCATTTCCTTTTTTATCCATCTATTTTTGTATTTTTCACTGTTTGGTACTTTTGCCACTTTTTATAGTACTTCTGCTATAATTTGTGTTCTTAGTTTGATTTTCATTGATCTGTGATTTTTTCTTTTGAGTATGTACCCATCCTGTGTACGTCATCGATTTTTGTATATAGACTTTGTCCTCCCTCTTGGACCACCTTTGGAATTTTCTTTGCAATTTCTTTCTCTTCCTTTTCTCTTTGGTATTTGTGTACATTGTGTTTTTCATTTATACCATAAACCACAATGCCTTTCTTTTTGTCTACTGTGTCTCTCACCCAATTTTCCTTCTCTTTAATCACCTTCATCACTTTTTCCTTTGCATTCTCTTCTACCTGCTGCTGTACTATTACTGTAAGAGGAGGTTATATAAAGGAGTGATTGTGCCAATAGCACTGTACGGGGCAGAAACATAGAACATGAAAGATGAAGAGATAAGGAGTTTAAATGTGTTTGAGATGAAATGTCTGAGAATTATGATAGGGGTTACTAGGCTAGATAGAGTGAGAAATGAGGAGGTGAGGAGGAGAACAGGGGTGGACAGGGAGCTGGGAGATAGGGTTGATGAAAGAGTATTGGGATGGTTTGGACACATGGAAAAAATGAGTGAAGAAAGATTAATAAAAGAAGTGTGGAAGGCAAAGGTGGAAGGAGTGAATATGAGGGGGCGTCCTAGGATGAGATGGATGGATGGGGGTGAAATGGGCATTACAAAAGAGAGGAATGTCTGTTGACGAAGGACGGGAGAGGATAGAAGATAGGGGTGAATGGAGATTGGTTGCGTATAGATGAGGCTGTGATTCATGCGGGTGAGTGGGTGGGGAATGGGGGGTGAGAAAATATGTATGAGAAATAATTTTACACAGCCCGAAGGAATTTATCCCCATCTTCTTTTCTGCATGGGGGAACGGAGAGGGGGTGTCGACGAATT
>NC_134819.1:40228969-40233969 GCF_046742065.1 Oratosquilla oratoria | reverse complement strand
CATACGCCAGGAGGCGCGTAGCTGTGGCAGGTAACACTCACTGCAGGAAATTGGAGAGAAGAGGAGGATTTGGACCCATAACTAAGCGAAGGCAGGACCAATAAGCTTCCGATTACGCTACTATTGGATACGTCATTGAGAGCATAAAAAAGTTAATAGCGTCATTACTTTTTCATCATATATAATTTTGTCAAGCAAGAGATTATCTGAGAGCACTTAACAATCTAGCTTCATTCAATTAGTGGGGTCTGACCAGCAGGTGAAAAAGGTAGCATGGCTTCTTGAAATTATAATCTGTACCTTACATTCCCATAGCACAATCAATATTCTTCAGTTGCAACAAGATAATACTTTTCAGTTCAGGCGAGTTAAAAAAAAAAAAAAATCAACTTCAATTTGTTTCCCTGTTCTCCTACCATTTTTTATTTACGTTCTTTCTTGACTTTTTATGTTCTTTTTATCAGTTCTCTACGTCCAATCACCACGAAATCCCAGTTTCTTTGTTTCTTTCTTCTTTATATTTTTCTGTCAAATTTGTTCCCTGTTTTGCTTTGGCTCCTCACCATTTCTGTCCTTTTTGCCATTATATTCCTTTTTTTTTTTTTTTTGTATCATCTCTTGTCCTTCCTCCCCAACCGGCCGTTGATTTTTTTCGTTCCATCTCCCTCGTCCCCTCAGTCAGTGACTTTTTTATTTCCATTTCTCGTTCCGTCTCCCTTTCGTGCCCTACATTCGGGCCCCATACGTCCATTCTACGCCTGGTTTTCTCTTCTATTTTTCTTATTTGCTTTTCGTTTTGTCTTCCAAATTTGCATTTCAGTTTTATGGTGAGCAAAGGCAGTTTACTCTCTGACCCTCTACAGCAATGGTCTTTCTCTAAACTGAATAAAATCGTCAAGTGACAGAACTAAATAGATAATCGTACCAGATATTTTTTTTTATTCATTACGAGTAGTATAGTTGTGTCAACTTAGTTGTCATATTGGACAGGTTCATGATTTATTGATGATGATATGTAAAAGTTTAATATGATAGAAGTTCATGAGGATTTGTGAAAATTGTAGGGAAAGGTGAGTTAAAATAGTTTAAATGAATTAGCTTTAATGCAAAGGATGTTTCCATCCTTCCTCATCCTTTCCTGTCCTCTACTCTTTTCTTTTTACCGTTCTTCTTCTTTTTTTTTTATTCTTGTTTGCTGATGTAACAAGATTCCTTGTGTGTGTTTTTTTTCTTTTGATTATTAACAGATTGCAAAATTAATCAATTCTTTTTTTATTCCTATTTTATTGATGTAATATTTTCCCTAAAATTTGTAGTTTAATTTAGCTAATAGAAAAAAAAACATTCATTTATATTCGCTTTTTCCTAAGTTTACTCAACAGTTTTCAATTATCGCCTGCATAAGGATCTCTTATATGATGGCCAGTTTATTTTCAGTATAATGTATTTTATTTTTTATATTCCTTCAATCTTTATCTAACAAAACCATGTTTCATAACTTAAACAGTTATTCATTAATTAGACATTTCTTCTATGCACCTGCTAGAATATTCCCTGATTAGTCAGTTCATGAACTTAATAGTTTCCAGGCAATAACTTTATCAAGTCTCCATCTCTCAGCCATCTCCGTCTGTTACACTTTAATATATTCTTTCTTTTCCCGCTCCTACAATGACAAATTAGTTTGCTGGGGAAAAGACGAAAAAAAGAAAGAAGTAGACTGAGAAATAAGATATTATTTATACTCGGGGTAAATCTTAGTCTCATCTGTTTGAGAATTATACTCCAGTTTGAATTGCTTGTGCAAAGATCTGCTTCATTAGTGTTGCAAAATGGCTGTTTTTTCAGGTTTCAGTGAATTAATTTTTCATCATTCTATTTTTTCCATGTGAATATACTACTTTTCTTTTTTGTAAAATGAGCAGATTATATTTTCATATTTTTTCCTCCGACCTCATGTCCTTCTCCGTTGCAGAAAGTTATTGACAGCTTCATTTATCAAAAGGTGATAAGCCTACGCTAGGAGGCGCTTAACCTGTTGGGGTAGGTAACAGTCACTGCTGGAAATCGGAGAGGAGTACCGAGCTCGAACCCACAATTCGGCAAATACGAGACCAGCACGTTTCTGATCACGCCACCTGTGCATACGTCACTGAGAGAAGCAAAATCTTTAATACCGTCATTATTTTCTCACATTCATTTTATTTTGTCAAACAAAGAATAATTTGAAGGTATTTGACTGTCAAGGTCTGCTCAATACGTGAATAGAATCATATGGCTTCTCATAATCGAACTCACAACTGAACGAATGGGAGACAGTACCGTTCTGATTACGTCACCAATGCTTCCTTCATCCACGTTGTAATATCACCTTTAACCTTATAGATTGTAACTACTAGGTTGCCATTGGTCGGTACAGAACTCTCTACTTGATCTCTATTCCAAAGAAAGTATATTATCTAAGGCTTACTTAAGATTTATATTACATCATCCGCCCTCCACCCTAATTGACTTTGGTTTCAGCCACTCTTTACTGAATGTAGCGGAAATAGAATTCATAGTTTCCTTTCTGGTTATGTTACCCAGTGTTCTCCTGTATTCATATAGGAAAGCATGCTGTTTGTTATCATATATATAAGACATATATCTGTATATATGCATACAAATATGCATGCATGAACACGGGTGATTGCATGGTTGTCTACATTATATAAATGCAATGCGTTACTCATAGACTTTCCACAAGTATGAAAACAGCCTTGGCATATATTGCATATGTACATGAAATAAGGTAATGAACAGGTTGTATTCATAGTTTATGAAATTACACTTTGATGTTGGTATTGAGCAGCTAAAGCAATTCACTCCGATATGGAACTACAGAAATATATGCATTTGCATTCAACTACTATCTACTCATGGATATGCAAACGCCAAGAACACCAAGTTGATATAGAGATTCCCTCACATAACTATATTCTCTTACTTATTCTGTTTATCGAAATAAACACCTGAATGTGAGGACGAAGACTTTATTAGTACGACGTTTTGCTTGTTACAGCTTTTCCAAGTACATAGTCGCCATACACATGACTGAGATTAAATAAGAAGAATGGGGGGGGGGAAGGGAGATAGGGAGAAAGGAACGGAGGTAGGGCGGACGTGGGTCAATGAATACTAGGAAAGATTAAGGAGAAGGTGGGCATGATAAGATTGAACAAATAGCTAGGTGAAGGACATTAGCTCACAACTGAGGAACAAAAAGAATATAAAATAAGGTGAGCAATTGTCTACTGAGGGTGGACAACGAACTTCAGAGGAAAAATGGAGATTCTGGAAGGCAACTAGGGATAGTTTAAATTTCTGTTGGCAATGAATATCAAAGGAATTAGATGGGTTGAGATATTGAGTATGCCCTTATTGCTCTATTGTGTGCTTCCACACACTTTCTAGGGATCTTGTCGGGCTCACGTACCAGAATATTTGCATTTTTCCAGTCCATCAAGTGATTGTTATTGTTCCTGTGTGCAAAACACACTCGTTGGTGGTGACATCATGGTGGACATCGTATCGGTGTTCTCGTTTTCGGGTTTTTAGATCACGTATTATTTCCCTAGTGTAGGATTTTTCACATCCCAAGTAGGGAATCCGATAAACGCCGACTTTATTGTTCGGCTTTTTTTTTATGTTTATTCTCATCCTCGTGATGTCTTTAATTGTCCTACCAGTCTGGCACACTACTTCGAAGTTGGTGGTTTTTAAAGTATGTGACAGGTTGGTGGCGACATCGCTGGTTAGTAACACGAGACGTTTGGCTGTCCCGCCCAGCTGCCTACGGTCTAGCAGGATCTTGATGGCCTGTTTTCTGCATTTATCTACAAGGAAAGCTGGAAATCTTAATTTAAAAAAAAATCCTGATATACCAGCACTCTTCCATGCATTTGTCACTGTATATTCTGAGTGCCCTAAAGAAGAAGCCTATCACTACACCTTTCTTGACCCTGATATCATGGTGGAAGTAGAAATGTCTCACCCCACCTAGTTCTTTTGATACACATTGCCAACAAAATTTTAAGCTATCCCTAATTACTCTCCAAAGACTCTCTTTTTCCTCTCAAGGTCGTTGTCCTTCCATAGTAGACAATTGCTCACCCTTATTTTCTTCTTCCTCTTGTCCCTCGGTTATAAGCTAATGTCTTTCACCCAGCCATGTGTTCCATCTTATCCTATTCTCAGACATTGTTCCCTCTCCCCGCTACTTCCGTTCCTCCCTTCCTTCCCCCGTTCCCTCAGCTCTTTTTATTTAACTCTGCGTTTTTCACGTCGGGTTTCCAAACATGGTTAGTCACATGGGTTGGTTGTACACCCTGATACAAAACGTTTATAGTGTTATTATTGTGTAAGATATAGTCATACGGCTGATTCAGGATATATCTACAATTCTGTTGAACAGTTTGTATCGCTTGTAGCTGGTTGATATTGATATAAAGTAATACAATAGAATAAATCATAAAACTAGGAAAAATGACAAAAACTGCGTTAGTCAATAAGGGTCTCCAAACACAGTTAGTCACATGGGGTGTTTGCACAACCCAATGCAAAAATTTTTCATTGTAAAAAAAAAATACCTGCGTTAGTCATGTGGGGTGACTGGACACCCCAGAAGGCCAAAGCGACGTCTATTTCCTAAGACAACTGAGCCACAACTGCGCTACACCACATGTGCTACACCATCACTGAGTCAGAAGAGTACGGGGGGGGAGGGGGACGAAAAGAAATATGTTGCCAACTAGGGATTACGAATACTTAAACCAAATTGGGGTTACAAAACATCCCGTCTGACTAACGCAGGGTTAAGCTCAGTCATGTGTATTATGATTATGTATTTGAAAAAGCTATAACACACGAAACGTTGTACTAATAAAGGTTCTGTCCTCACATTCAGGTGTTTATTTCGATACTCTTATCGGTAACTGCCACTTTCATACACTTATTCTATT
>NC_134819.1:40193969-40218969 GCF_046742065.1 Oratosquilla oratoria | reverse complement strand
TTTGAGAATTTGTAGCTCCCAATACTTAGATTTGGAACTAAACTCAGTGAAAAATCAACTAACAAAATTAGGATACCCGCCGTGGTTTTTACAAAAAGCTCTTAGCAAGGCCAAAATTAGTTTTCACAAAACAGATTCCCATTCCGCCATGAATCATCATTGGGATAATAGATGCATAAAATTGCCTTTTAACAAATCAATCCATGAATTGTCTCACATGTTACCAAAGGAAAAGGTAAATTTTATCTTCCATTATCCTAATAATTTGTTCAGTAAAGTTGTCAATATACATCATAGATCCAAGAGTAATACAACTCCTGGAGTTTATAAATTACCTTGTTTAGATTGCAATGATGTATATTGGGGACAGACGGGTCGAGATCTCAATACCAGGGTTAAGGAGCACAAGAACTCTGTTAAATACGGACAGGAAAATTCCGCAGTATTTCAGCACGTCGCCAATAAAAACCACCGAATAAATTGGGACGATGCTGAAATAATTTATAAATCCAAATGTAGTTTCAGAAGAAAAATAGTAGAATCCTCCTTAATAAATAATTTCCCAAATTATAACATTTCCCATGGTCAATGGTCACCAGACTGTATTTCTTCTTTTGCCATAAATAAAATGTTACCATCAACATTAGCGGTGGACAAAAATCACCAAGGCCCATGCAACGCCGGTCATGTGACCTGAGCCACCAAGATGCGAGCATGCGTGCCGGGCGTGTTGACCTGAGCCCCGTCCCCTTCTTGCTACCTCACTGCTTTACTATAAATACATATTGTTCTGTACTTTGTAACTCATATCTGCCGAAGAGGATCACAGTAAGTGATCGAAATATACAGATCTCTATATCTTCGCTTATTCTTCTCCGAAAGTGGGTCATCAGTATTATTTTACATATGTGCTACGACATATCTTTGTTGTGATATATGTATATGTATATATGTATATGTATATATGTATATGTATATATGTATATATGTATATATGTATATATGTATATATATGTATATATATATATATATATATTGCAGCAAATCACAATGACATGTAAAATGAAGCCTCAAGAAAACCAGAAAACAGTATACGTATTACGAACGTAGTTCCAATGATTTTATACAAGGATATACATGTTATTGCTTACTGCGCAGTTTACCCTAGAGTTTGCTTCGGTATGTCCTACGACTTTATATGTTTTTAAAGCTTCCAATATTTTGCACATTTTTCATTTGTCAACGGCTGTTGTAGTATCAGTTATGAAAATGTTTCTAAAAGTATCTATATTGAATATTAATTTTATTTTTTTCTTATTTTATTTATTTACTTTTTTATGGCATGACGAGAGTTTTAGGAGAGGATCTATTACCGCAGTTTATTTTTCCTCGAATGCATAGCTTTGATAATTCCTATACAGCCCATGTGCGCAGTAAATCATAACTTCCTGGTGACCTTGACGCTAAGCAGCAGCGAGCAGCGTTTTCCTATGAGCATTGCGTAATCGTGACGTCACATCGTACCATCCCTTTGATGAATATTGTGCGTTTTTATGTGAGGGTTTCTTGGTTTTTATACGCTCGAGCACAATACCATATTCATGGTCATGTTTACATATGGTAACTGTAACTGTGTGTGTGTGTGTGTGTGTGTGTGTGTGTGTGTGTGTGTGTGTGTGTGTGTGTGTGTGTGTGTGTGTGTGTGTGTGTGTGTGTGGATATGTGTATGTTCGTGTACTTCGCACATAACATAACATTTATGTATAGTGTGTGCATAAGATTTTGTAACAAATATTATGCCTAAATGTATACAACCGTATTTACACACCTATAAGGTATGAAACGAATGAATACATATCCTTTATGGATAGATGTGCTCTCCTAGTATGTCGCTACGTTGGTATTATGTACGCGTGACCTAAGAGCAATTACAAGGTAATACGGTCAAGTTGTGAAGTGTTTGCTACGTGTTTCTAAGAATACATAGATTTTACATGATTAAAGTAGATGTTCTCGTTGTGAAGGATCTTCTTATACAACGCATATCCTAATGCCACCTCCTCCTCCTCCTCCTCCTCCTCCTCCTCCTACTCCTTCTTCTTCTCTCCTCCTCTTCTCCTCCTTCTCCTCCTCCTTCTTCTCTTAGCCTCTTCTCCTCCTCCTCCTCCTCCTCCTCCTTCTACTCCTCCTCCTTCCCCTCTTCCGCCTCCTCCTCCTCCTTCTCCTTCTTTTTCTCCTCCTTCCCCTCTTCCTCCTCCTCCTCCTCCTTCTTCTTCTTTTCCTCCTCCTTCTCCTCCTCCTCCTCCTCCTCCTCCTCCTCTTCCTCCTCCTTCGCCTCCTCCTCCTCACTCTACTTCTGCTAGTCCTTTTTTTTTGTTAGTCCTCTTCTTGCACCTCAACTTCTTCCCCCTCTTCATTCTCCTCCTCCTCTTCCTGCATCTATTGTTCCTTTTTCTTCCTGTTTATTCCCGTCTTGCATCTCTTTCCCCCCCTCTTCCTCCTTCTTTACTTCCTCGCCATCTCGTCCTCTTACCTTTCTTCCTCTTCCTTATCCCTCTTCTCTTCCTCTATTTTTCCTCCTTATCCTCTTGTTCCTCCTTCCTTTTCGTCTCCGTACCCCTTCCCCTTCTCCTCCTCCTCCTCCTCCTCGTCCACCTCCTTACCTTATTCTTCTTCCCCATTCCTCATCTCCTTCTCGTTCCCCTCCTTTTCCTTGCTCCTCTTCTCCTTGTCCCAATCCTCCTTCTAATCTTCATCCTCATCCTCATCCTTATAAGTATCCTTTCTTGCTTCCCCTTGTTTCCATAGCGTTATGGTGTCTGTAATAAATGTTGATTCTCTCTCAAGTCTTATTGTGAAAAGTTAATTAAACCTACTCCCAAGATTGATGAGAACGAAGGCGACATCCAGCAGAAATCTTTCTTAGCGAAGTAACACCTTTTGAAAGCTGAAAATAATGTTCAGAAGAATTATGTTCTTTTGTTCTCTTCCCTAACTTTAACTCTGCCCTTATCTCTTAATCTATTCTCTCTTTAGAAGAAGAAGAGAAGCCTCCTTCGCCAGGAGGAACTGAACAGCTGCGGCCGAAGCCGTCACCTTTGTCCCGTGCGCTGCAAGTACTCTTGGGGCAGGTAAGATTCACTGCTGGGAATCGGAGAGGAGTGCGGGAGTCGAACCCACAATGAGTGAATGCGAGGCCAGCACGATTTCGATGGATGTACTGTGAAGTGCTGCTTTTGATCTAAATTCGACTATAGGTGATGGTCAGTAGTCCTGATTTTTCGAATTCATAGTAGACAATGATAGATTCAATCTCATCCAGCTTACCTCTGGTGTAAGGTACTTACTCGTACGTGTTTAATATTACATTATACATACTTGTATCTTTCCTTTTACTGGTGACGTCATGATAAGCGTACTGGTCTCGCATTCGCATAGTTGTGAGTTTGAGTCCCGCGTCACGAGCTCGAGTCCCGCGTCACGAGCTCGAGTCCCGCGTCACGAGCTCGAGTCCCGCGTCACGAGCTCGAGTCCCGCGTAGGGCAAAAGTGACGGCTTCGGGTGCAGCTACTCAACGCCTCCTGGCGTTGTCTCTTCAGCAACACCATCCTTCCATCACTTATCTCTTCGTTCATTTCTAAAACACCCATTTAGCTGTGAAGGGGTCATATATTTTAACTTGTCGTGATGGGCGGCCTTTTTCCTGCTGTTATTGTATTCCATTCATCTTTGTGATCGGCCAATAGTAGCAAAGCGATCAAGCCTTATCTCCTTTCATTGTGAGATTTAATCCTTCATTACTATTCTTCTTCTTTCATTGTCGGATCTAATCCTTTATTCTCCCTTCTCCTTATCTTTCACTATCTCGATTCCTTTTTCCCCGAGATAGTGTTTAAATGTAGTCATCGCTTTTTGATTTTGTTTAATTTTCATTTATGGCTTTAGATTTTTCGTCTTGTTTACTTTTTCCTAAATTGAAGTCTTGGACAAGTTTCTGCACCTTTCTAAAGCTCCTTTTTTCTTCCTTTCTTTCTTTCTTTCTTTCTTTGACAACTTTCTTAGTTTGAGTTTCCTCCCTTCGTCAGGCTTAAGGTCAAAGGCATTTCTCTTTGTCCTCTTAGCCTTAGATTTTCCTCTTTTTTTTTTATCCTCTTTGTATTGTGCTCCTTCAGACTTTTTATCATTATTTTGATCCTGAGTGGCAGCACCACGGATTCTTTTTTTTTTTTTTTTTTTTTTTTTACCTCTTGCGTGTCACGAATTTTATTTCTTTCCGCAATTTATCTTTTCCTTACTCCTTTCTTTCTCCTTCGTCTTGTCTTTCTTATCCCTCTTGCACACTTATCTCATCATCATGATCGTTCTCCCTTTCTTTTAGCCCATTCTCTTTATCTTCCTCTTTCCTCTTCTTCTCTTTCTTCCGCGTTTCTTCTTCCCCTCTTTCTACTCTTCCTCATCCTCATCTTTCTGCTACTTCTCATGGCTCTCTCTTCTGTATATTTAATCTAATTTTGTCTATATTTTTTTTTCTTCTTCCTTCCATTCTTTTCTGTTTTATCTAATTCTAAATATAACTTTTCTTGCAATATCTATTAACATTTGTTATTCTCTCTCTCTCTCTCTCTCTCTCTCTCTCTCTCTCTCTCTCTCTCTCTCTCTCTCTCTCTCTCTCTCTCTCTCTCTCTCTCTCTCTCTCTCTCTCTCTCTCTCTCTCTCTCTCTCTCTCTCTCTCTCTTTCTTTCTCTTTCTCTCTCTCTCTCCCTCTCTCTTTCTTTCTCTTTCTCTCTCTCTCTCCCTCTCTCTCTCTCTCTCTCTCTCTCTCTTTCTCTTTCTCTCTCTCTCCCTCTCTCTCTATCCCTCTCTCTCTCCCCCCTCTCTCTCAATCTCTCTCTCTCTCTCTCTCTCTCTCTCTCTCTCTCTCTCTCTCTCTCTCTCTCTCTCTCTCTCTCTCTCTCTCTCTCTCTCTCTCTCTTTCTCATTCTTTCTTGTAATCTTTTACTTTGTTCTTCCTACCATATGTACAATTTCTATTCCAGATGTTTTTATTTATTTTTTCTTCTGTTCTTGTTCTCTTCACTCTGTTTTTCATTTATATACTTCTCTTATATTTCCCACGCAGTCTCTTCTTTTCATCTTTTTACTTTGCATTCCAACTCACTTCCATTAACTGATTCTTTATTAATTCTCTTCTTTTGTGTTTGTCTTCTTCCTCATTTATGTTTTTCCTCTATACTTTCTTCCTTTTTCTTTCTCTCTCTCTTTTTATTCCTTGTCCACGGTCTCTCCACTACTTTTTTTTTTATCTCAGCTATTCATATTAATTAATTATATTCTTTTGTGTTTGTCTCCTTCCCCACTTAAGTTTTTCCTCTGTACTTATTTATCCACAGTCTGTCCATTTTTTCCATTTCAGTTATTCATATTCCCATTCTGTTCCTTTTACTTGATTCTGTCGGTTGTTCATTACTTTAGTTCCTGTTGTGAGCTGGTGGTGTCATTGGAATCGTGATGGTCTCGCACTCGCTTAGTTATGGTTTCGAGTCCCACTCTCCACTCCCATTCCGGGCAGTGACTGTTACCTGCCTCAACAGCCCAAGCGTATAGAGTGACGACTTCGGCCGCAGCTATAAAGCTTCTCCTGTGGTAGTCTTCTTAAATTCCACAACTGTTCTCTTGTCTCTCGTCTTGGTTGTTCTTTGCACATGTCTTTTTCTTCTTCTTCTTCTTCTTCTTCTTCTTCTTCTTCTTCTTCTTCTTCTTCTTCTTCTTCTTCTTCTTCTTCTTCTTCTTCTTCTTCTTCTTCTTCTTCTTCTTCTTCTTCTTCTTCTTCTTCTTCTTCTTCTTCTTCTTCTTCTTCTTCTTCTTCTTCTTCTTCTTTCTTCTTCTTCTTCTTCTTCTTCTTCTTCTTCTTCTTCTTCTTCTTCTTCTTCTTCTTCTTCTTCTTCTTCTTCTTCTTCTTCTTCTTCTTCTTCTTCTTCTTCTTCTTCTTCTTCTTCTTCTTCTTCTTCTTCTTCTTCTTCTTCTTCTTCTTCTTCTTCTTCTTCTTCTTCTTCTTCACGACCTCTCCTTCTCACGTCTTCCTTTCTCGATGGAGGCCACAACGTCGCAAGCCTTGCCATCGATCCTTCTTCTCCTCCTTTCGTGATACTTTCAGTGTTTTTTATGTCTTCGGCTCTGTTTTCGTGTTGATGTCACGAAACGAAACCCTTTTGCCCAAGAGGAACTGACAGGATGTTTCAGCAGCTAAGATTTGTGGCTATACAAGCCCAAGAAATGCGGGTGGTGCTGGAAGAGGGTTGGAAGAGTATTAAAGAATAGCTACGCATTTATTTTATCCATTCTCTCTCTCTCTCTCTCTCTCTCTCTCTCTCTCTCTCTCTCTCTCTCTCTCTCTCTCTCTCTCTCTCTCTCTCTCTCTCTCTTTCTCCTTCTTTTTCTTATTCTTTTTACTATTAAATTTTCTGTTTCGTGATTCATATTGAATTCTGTTTTGCTGTTGTGAACATTTAAATCTACAGCAATGTCCATTACTTTTACACTGTAATGGCTGACCGGATTTGTTCTAATGTCTGTGATACGGTGACAACCTCTCCACAGGTTAAATTGCCCCTTAGTGGCCAAAGACCCAACACCTGAGACTGTCCTCTGTTGAAATGAAAAATAGAGTGAATGATAAATGAATAGGTGAAATAATTTTTTTCTTCAAATCCGGATGTCTTCTGTATTGTAGATTTGTTGTATACATGCAGGTATGCAGGCATGGTAGAGTTATCCATCCACATATTTATCTATCCATCCATCAACCCATCCATTCATCAATCCATCCTTCCGCTCATCCATCCATCAATCCATCCTTCCACCCATCCATCCTTCCACCCATCCATCCATCCACACATACATACCTTCATTCCTTCACACACATACGTACCTACCTACCTACCTACATTCGCACCCAAGTATCTAAAACTATCTACTTCCTCCAGTCTCTCACCCTTAATGCTCACGTCCAGCCTGCTATCATTCTCTCCCCTTGTGAATCTCATCACCTTACCTTTGCCCACATTTATCTTCAGCTCCTCACCAATTACTCCCTCTGTTCCTCTCTTAATCCTCTCAATCAAGATCATCCCATAAGCCTTACCAACTACACTCAACAAGCTGATCCCTCTGAAACTACTACACTCACACTTGTCCCCTTTTCCCTTGTAAAGCGGAACTATACAGGCACTCCTCCAGTCCTCTGGCACTCTACCTTCTCTTAAAAAAACATTAAATAACTTCATCAGCCAGTCCACCATAACCGTACCTCCTTTTTTCAGACATTCTGCATGGCATCCATCCGACCCAGGTGCCTTACCTGCTCTCATCATCTTAACAGCTGCTTTCACTTTATCTTTCCCTATTTTTACTCCATTTTCCTCACTCATCACTCTCGTTTTCTTAGTGTTTCCCACTGCAACTACCTTTCCCTCCGTATCTTCCTCCACATTTAGCAACCCCCTTAATATACTCTGCCCACCTTCCTCTCACTACCTTCTCTTCCATTACCATCTCTCCATTATCATCTACTTGATTTGCCTCCTCTTCCTCTATCAATTTCTTTCCAAAACATCTTTTTATTACTTACAACATTTTCTCTCATAACCTTACCTCATTTCACATCTGCTCCACTCTTTGCTTCTTTTATCTTATGCTTAACTTCCCTTCTCTTTATTTTGTACCTCTCATACGATTCCCTTATCCTAATTTGGAGGCAATCTATGAATGCCTGCTTCTCTTCTACACCCTTCCTTGCTTCCTCATCCTACCACTCACTACCCTTCCTTCTATTTTCTCCCACTCTCCTTGTTCCACACACCATATTTGCACACGTTATGACTCCCTCCTTGAACCATCCCCATTCCTCCTCCACTCATAGTTCTACTCTATCCTTCACTCCCTCCCACTCCTCTCTTAGCTTCTTCTTATACTCATTCTCCTTTTCTTTCTCATTTAAGCAGTTCACTCTAAGTACCTCCCTACCTTCTGCTTTTTTCCTCTTTCTCCACATATTCTTCATTCTCAATTTACCTTCCACCAGAAAATGATCTGATATTCCCCCACTCTCTCCCCTTAGGACATGTATATCCTTAACTCTTCCTATCATACTCCTGGTCCCCACTATATACTCCATTAACGCTCTATCTGCCACCCTTTCATCCATCACTCTCTCCCATGTGTACTTATGCTTAACTTTATTCCTAAACACTGTATTTGCTATCATCAGTTCAAATCTCCACTATCAATTCTCCACTCCAGTTTTTACCTGGAACTCCATATTTCCCAATCACTTCGTCTATTAGTTTGTTTCCTACCCTAGCATTAAGGTCTCCCAATACAACTACATTGAAATTTCTCACTAATCCCTCTATACATTCATATCTACCCAAAAAGCTTCTCTTTCTTCTACGCTCTTCTCACTACTAGGGCCATACGCACTTACAAAAACTCACATCTCCCTTCCCAGCTTCACCTTCATCCACATCAACCTTGATGAAACCTCCTTCCACTCCACTGCACGTTTACTTATCGCTTCACTTACTTGTTTAGCCACTCCTTCTCTCTTTCGTTCACTCTTCACTCCTGAGTACCTCTCAGCTACACTCCCAAACTCACACCCTCCCTTCCCTTTCATTTTAGTTTCAATCAAAGCCAGCACATCCATCTTTCTTCTCACAAACATACTGCCTCTCTCTTCCCTTTTACTCTCATCTCTACCGCATCCACGCACATTAAAAGACCTAAACCTTGGGGTACTGGTTGGAAAACTCCCAGACCCTCTTATGTCTTTACTTTTTTTAGGAATGTCCCCTTTGGGGCTACAGGGAGCAGGACTCCTAATCCCATCCCCGTCCCGTTTATTGTCCCCTCTTACAACTCAAGTGGAAAGACTTGGTGGTAGCATTCTCTTCCCCCACCACAGGGTAGGCGAAAAAAAGGAATGAATATTCAGAGAAATTATACAAGACAGTAATAAGGGGTTGGGGAACAGCATAACGGAGAGACAGTCGTAGTATAAAAGTGTCATAGTTTCTCTATGAACAGAGTTTTCCTGAGATATTACTTTTGAATATTTAGTTTATAACAAATTATTTACTCTTATTACAATGAGATTTCGCTGATGTTTTTCAAAAACAAGGAACCATTTTGATTTTAGATTTATTATTTGTGACAAGCTATTTCAAAAGGAGAAAATAAGTTATATTCAGATGCCGTACTTGACGTGTCATCACAATATAAACAATAGGTTCATTTGATATATTTTAAAAGCAGAAAAATAGATAACATTTTATTGCACTTGGAATGTCTTCATAATACAGTATAAACACTTCAATAACTCTGTATACGATATCCATCTATTATACCAAATACATAGTACAGATCATTAAAATAGTTCTAAGCTCATCATGATCGATCAATAATAACATGGGGTTTGTTTACCACAAACATTTGTTGTTTTACATATTCACGAATCTATTGATATTCTAAAATAAATACAAATTGTATTTCATTCATATCACAAAATTCTATATCAACATGACTTTAAGAATCATAACAACCAAAATAAATCAATAATGATAACTTGGGGATATATTTCCTTTCGTGACCAAGTTTTTCAAATAGGTTAATAATGTATAATATACTCGTACATATATATTCTTGGTGATCATTGTCTTTTGGAAGAGGTAGAATGAAATTTTACGATTGTTAATCAGGGAATTCTGTATTATACTGTATTGTGGAAGAACTGATATACATATACATATATATATATATATAATATATATACATATATATACATACATATATATATACAGTATATATATATATATATATATATATGTATATATATATGAGTGGATGGGTGGTGAGATAAACACAGGGAACCGTTAGGGATTTATTCTGACATTTCGTCCATACCAGGACTTCTTCAGAATACTCTGAAGAAGTCCTGGTAAGGACGAAACGTCAGAATAAATCCCTTACGGTTCCCTGTGTTTATCTCACCACCCATCCACTCATCTGTCTTACATATTTCAATATATATATATATATATATATATATATATATATATATATATATGGATGCGTTATGTCACCCTGGCTGTTCAACTTATACATGGATGGGGTAGTGCGAGAGGTAAATGCAAGGGTAGTGGGTCAGGGATTGGATATGGTTAAAGAAAATGGAGAAAAGTGGGAGGTGAGCCAGCTGTTGTTTGCGGACGACACTGCGCTTGTGGCAGGATCGGAGGAGGGATTGAGGAAGTTGGTGATAGAGTTTGGGAGAGTTTGTGATAGAAGAAAGCTGAAGATGAATGTGGGTAAAAGTAAGGTGATGAGATGTACAAGGGGTGAAAGTGGCAGTAATCTGGAAGTGAGCATTAAGGGAGAACAACTGGAGGAAGTGGATAGTTTTAGATATTTGGGTGCAAATGTGGCAGGAAAAGATGGAGTAAAGGTGGAGGTAGAATGTAGATTGAGAGAAGCGAGTAAATGCCTTGGTGGATTAAAAAGTGTAATGAGGAATAGATATTTGGGAATGGATGCTAAGAGGAGACTGTATGAAGGAGTGATTGTGCCAACAGCACTGTATGGAGCAACATGGAACATAAGAGAGGAAGAGAGAAGGAGCTTGAATGTGTTTGAGATGAAGTGTCTGAGAAATATGATTGGGGTTACTAGGCTAGATAGAGTGAGAAATGAGGAGGTGAGGAGGAGAATAGGGGTGGAAAGGGAGCTGGGAGATAGGGTTGATGAAAGAGTATTAGGATGGTTTGGACACATGGAAAGAATGAGTGAAGAAAGACTAGTAAAGGAGGTATGGAAGGCAGATGTGGAGGGAGTGAACATGAGGGGACGTTCTAGGATGAGATGGATGGATGGGGTGAAGAGGGCTTTGGGAAGAGTGGAATGTCTGTTGAGGAAGGACGGGAGATGACAGAAGACAGGGGTGAATGGAGAATGGTTGTATATGGAAGATGTTGTGATGCATGAGGTGGAATGGACGGGGGGGTGGGTGTGAGGTAGTGTGTGTGAGCAAAATTTTGACGCAGCCCGAAGGGATTTCTCCCCGTCTCCTTTATATGGGGGGACGGAGAGGGGGGTCGCCGATTTAATGAAGCGGCCTTGCTGTGGATGTGCTGTGTCTTGCGACACTGCTTCTGACCCAGGGCAGTGGACAGGGTGCAGGGATGACCCGTCATCTAGGAGGTGCTAAGATGGGAGGGAGGGTGGAGGGGTGTGGAGTGTTTTCGGGGATGGAATGGGTGGGAATGATTTTATGCCTTTTCCTTTTTGGCTACCTCCCTAGTAAGGGGGAAAAAGCCTTGGTATATGTATGTATGTATATACACATATAGATATATATATGTATATATGTATATATATATATATATATATATATATATAAATATTTATATATCTCTATATATATATACATATATATGTGTGTGTGTGTGTGTGTAAATATCTATATATATATACATATATATATATATATATATGTATATATATATATATATATATGTATGTATACAGGGGCTGGACAAAATAATATGAACACCTGCCAAATACAAAATATTTATTTATTAATACTGTGTTGGGCCACCATTTGCCTGTACATAGGAACATAAGAATAAAGGAGACTGCAAGAGACCATAAGGCCTACACTAGGCAGCTCCGTATCCATCACCACCTGTCATCCCCATCCATAAAGTTGTCTAATAGTTTTTTAAAACAACTGATAGTTTCAGCGCTTACTACATGGTTACTAAGTTTATGCCATTCATCGACCACCCTATTAGTAAACCAATTCTTGCCTATTTCCTTCTTAAATCAAAATTTGTCCAGTTTATACCCATTACTGCGAGTCCTTCCCTGTTGTTTTATTATGATGACCTTGTTTGGTTCACCTTTGTTATAGCCTTTGATCAACTTGAACACTTCTATTAGATCACCCCGCACTCTACGTCTTTCCAGAGAGTGTAAGTTTAGGTGCCTAAGCCTCTCTTCGTAAGGCAAATTTCCGAGTCCATGTATCATTTTGGTCATTCTTCTCTGTACTGATTCTAGTGAATTGATGTCCATTTTGTAGGACGGAGACCAAAACTGTACCGCATAGTCAAGTATGGGTCTAACTATCACTAGATAGAGTTTAATAATTACCTCTGCACTTCTATTCGTTACCGTCCTAGCAATGAAGCCTAATGCACTGTTAGCTTTATTTCTGGCGCTAATGCACTGCTTCCTGGTTTTGAGGTCCGGACTCACCAGAACACCCAAGTCCCTCTCGCACTCAGATTTTTCTAAAAACGTGTTATCTAAATTGTATCTATTTTCGGGGTTGTGTAGCCCTACATTTAACACGCTACACTTAGAGGGAATAGCTACAATCCTTCGCAGTATGGATTCGTAGAGTGTCCGAATAGTTTCCAACGGAATTTTGTTCCATCCTTGTGCCAAAGCATTTGGTAATTGCTGCAACGATGTTGGAGGTGGAAATCTGCTCCTCGCTCCCCATAACTGTTCAATTATGATGAAGTCTGGCGATTGTGCAGGCCAGGGAAGATGTTTGATGATATTCTGATGCTCTACGAACCAAGACTGAACCTTTTTGGCTGTGTGTATGGGCACATTATTGTTTTGGAATATGGCTGTGCCTGGCAGCAAAACGCTCATCATAGTAAGAACTGCATCATTGAGGATGTCAAGATATTTATTCGCAGTCATCCGGCGTGTAATGTGAATGAGAGGACCAGCTGAATACCACGATATAACCACCCAAATCATAACGAAACCAACCCCATGCTTGACTGTAGGAAGCAGGTAGTCCGGATCGTAGGACTCTTTTGGACTTTTACATACATAAACCCTGCCGTTCGTAGGGAATAACGTGAACGTTGATGTATCGGACTATACCTCATTCTTCCAATCATCAAGTGTTCAGGTTTTATGTTTGTGGCATAACTTATTTTGCAGCTTAGCGTTGACATTCGTTATAAGGGGTTTCGCAGTTGCAGCCCTACTCTGAATGCTAGCTTTGTGGAGCTCCCGCCGCACTGTTTTCGTTGACACAGGATTCCTCAGGTGTGTGTTGAGTTCTGCTTTCACTTTTGTCGCGGTTGTTATATGTTGTCTGGCCACAATCCTTTTTAATGTTCATTGATCTCTATCGGATAACTTTGGGTTTCGCCCACTATTCCTCTTCGCCGATGATGTTTTCCTATGCTTTGTGTGTGCTGTCATTACCCTGAATACTGTCGCTTGTGAAACGTTCAATAGTTGAACTGTTTTCGTCACCGACGCTCCCGCTAACCGGGCGCTAACAATTTGCCCTCTTTCGAAGTCTGAGAGATCACACATTACACCGATTGCTTGTTGTAAACGTCGCAGACTAAAGCGTGTAAAAGACTGGAATATAGCCTACGAGACCTGCTACGTAAACTGCGCAATACATACGCGGCGCATTATTTACCCAAAATTAGTGTTGCCAACATGCATCAAGATATACCATTTTGCGTGCTGTTTATATTATTTTGTCTAACCCCTGTTTATATATATATGTATATATATTATAGATATATATATATATATTATAATATATATATGTAATATATATATAATATATATACATATATATATGTGTATATATATGTATATATATACATATATATGTGCATGTATATATATATATATATATATATATATGCAAAGTAGACCACTTGGAAAAAGAAACTAACGAAGCAGAGCGCTTTCGTATATTACATCTTCAGTGCACTGAAGATGTAATATACGAAAGCGCCCTGCTTCGTTAGTTTCTTTTTCCAAGTAGTCTACTTTGCATAAGTGAACACACGTACCCGTGTTCTTATTAGCATATATATGTATGTATGTATATATACAAGCAATCACATCGCTGTGATACAAAAATGCAAAATAACTACAGGAGAAGGGAAAGTTGTAGACAGTAAGTACTTTCGTATATTACATCTTCAGACTAAATGATAGAGATACATAGTTAGGTTTAAATGTAAGTATCAGGTGGCAACCATAAGGGGGGGAAGGGGGTAGACAATACAATGTGAGGACGGGGGATGACCTTGCCCCTATCGACCTGACCAACACATAAGGCTCAATCTGACGGAAAGATCTCGGTGACCATTTGGGTTACCAATTTATCACATTTAAAATGACCATAGCTTAAGTTTATATTCTTATCAAACGTGCCTGATATTAAGCAGGATTCTATTATATTTCTTTCTTGTAGGCTTTTTCCTTTAGCTAAAATTGTTGCCTTAGACCAATCAATATGGTGGTTGTATAATGCTTTATGTTGGAATAACGTATTATTTTCCTGGGCAGATCTCACACATTATTTATGTTGGGAAATCCTTGTTTCCAAGTTTTTCCCAGTTTGTCTAATATAAAATTTGTTACAATCTTGGCAAGGAATTTTATAGACCACACCGTTGTTGTTAGGGCTGTTCTTAATTAAAGTTTTCTTAATGGTGTGGTCATATTTAAAAGCTACTTTGATATCCAATTTTTTGAGTAGGTTAACAGTACTAAGAAAATTTTCATGAAAAGGAAGAACAAGTGTATTAAGATGTTTATGGTTTCCTTGTTCTTGATTGCAAGTTTTGTAAAAGCGTTTCTTTGCGGTATTGTGACATTGATTAAGAATATGAGTGGGATATCTTAACTTTTCCCCAATATTCCGGATAGTTCTAAATTCATCATCAATAAATTCCGGATCTGAAATCCTGTAAGCTCTCAAGTACATGGAAATAAAAACTGATCTTTTTACTTTGATTTGGTGATTGGAATAAAAATGAACATAGGAAAGAATATTGGTAGGTTTTCTATCGACTTTTTTTTCTGAGTACCATTATCTCTAATTATTTCAACATCTAAAAAAGGCAAACTGTTGTTATTTTCTATCTCAAGAGTGAAGTTAATGGAGGGTACTGTTGAATTGAGATTAATAAGGAAATCATCAATGGATAGGTTATTAGGCCAAAAACACAAAACATCGTCTACATATCTGAACCAAATAACTTTTTGATCTTTAACAGTTAGTAATAATCTTTTTTTTCAAATCTAACCAATTAATTAATCTATTTATTTATCTATTTACTTGCGCATGTGTTTATTGATTTACTTATCTACCTATTTGATTTTTGCTGTTATAAAATAAATATATAAAATCGAGTGTGTTTTTGTTTTTGTTTTTTTTGTTTTGTTATGAAAATTTTTGCATTTGGCCCTTCTCATGAACCTGTGAAAAGAATCTCTCTGGAAGAAAAAGAAGAGAATATGTAGTCAATAGCTCTCAAAAGAACCAGGGCTCTTGTCAAAGAAAAAAGCACCTCAAGACTTGAAGGCCAGAGCCTGGTGTGTCCCAGACACAAAGCACTCGGATCCAAGACTTCTTGAAAAAGAACCACACACTCTTGTTCATATCCTGAATTTGATGCACACACAAAAGTGGGCATACTTCACACGCAGACACACACATATAAACACACACACACACACACACACACACACACACACACACACACACACACACACACACACACACACACACACACACACACACACACACACACAAAAGCACACAAAAGCACACGAGCGCAAACACACGCACACACACACACACACACACACACACACACACACACACACACACACACACACACACACACACACACACACACACACACACACAAAAGCACACGTACACATACACACACACACAAAAAAAACACGTACACACACACACACACACACACACACACACACACACACACACACACACACACACACACACACACACACACACACACACACACACACATATATATATATATATATATACATACGTGTGTGTGCATGTATGTGTGTACATGCATGTGCATTTGTATGCTTGTGCGTTTTTATATATTCTTAAACAGCAAGAAAATCCTGGCAGGGGTATCATATTCACATATATTTATTTTATATGCACATTTACATAATGTATTCATTGAGGAGGAGGAAATATTGAGGAAGCTCTCTTCGGTCCAACTTGAGGATACGAGATTTTACGACGACATTGTGTGTCTACGACGTAGCAGATGGCATCTTACGATAGACATCTCCTTCATCAACCAAGTCGTCAGCTCAACGTCAGCAGATGTTTGTCTCAGATGGGTTGACGGTATCGTTCGAGTCCCGGCTCTCTAAGGTTGTAGGTTCGAAACTTGAGGTTCGATGTTTCATATTCGAGGTGATTCGAAGCTCGAATTCGACGTTCTTTTCGTTGTTATTTGTTTATTATATTTAGGTTCTTTCTTAGAGAATTATATGTAATGGTAAATACCTTGACGAAAAGTGCTGATACATCCAAGAAAAATCCTCCAACTAA
Source organism: Oratosquilla oratoria (assembly GCF_046742065.1). Classification (NCBI taxonomy): domain Eukaryota; kingdom Metazoa; phylum Arthropoda; class Malacostraca; order Stomatopoda; family Squillidae; genus Oratosquilla; species Oratosquilla oratoria. Next base: position 40,202,519 of record NC_134819.1, on the reverse strand, counting down.
AATTCCCCAAGCTCATCATCAAACAATGCAAAAATAAAATAGCAATGAAAATAAACAACCAAGAACAACAATAAAAACAGCTACAAGAATCATAATTTCGACCAACAATGCCACCACAATCCTTGCCCGAACACTCCAACGCAGCAACATAGAAATAATATGCCAAATTAGCAATACAATCAGAGAATTCCCGAAAGCGAAAAAGAACAAGGAAGAAAAAAATAAAGACGGTATCTAAAAAATTCCATGTCTAAGGATGTAATAAGATTTACATCGGAGAAACACCTCGTGATGTAAAAACCCACACGTGATCATCGCAATGATGTGTGAAATAAGACCATTAACGCTTGTGTCACACAGCGAGACAATACCAACCATCTAATGGATTCTATGTAAAACAAAACAAAAAAAATTAAGAGAAAATGTCTAGAAGCAGCAATTACTTAGAGTTCAAACACGATAGAAAAAACAGAGGCATGTTCAATATTGCACCCCCTTTAATTCATTTAATTTTTGTAGTGACGCCCCGTGAGATTCCCTGTCCTAGTTTTCCCTTCCTATCCTTTCCGGAATGTATAAATAATTTAGAAATTGTATTCTGCGTCTATGTACTTGTAAAAGATTCAGCAAGTCAAACGTTGTAATAAAGGTTTCATTCTCACAAGGTGTCTGTTCAAACCATAGATACATATATACGATTTCTATGTTATAAAACGGTATTTCAGGATTATTTAGATTTAAAATATTCCCACTAACAAGGTCACTGTAAGTGGTGTAATTGGAATTCCCAAAAGGATGGGGTTTCCAGGAAGAAAGTGACCTGACTACATTCCCGAGGCCTAAGGATAATAAATCTAATACACACATCGTCATGTCAATGCCAGAACCACCTCTCACCTGAATAAAGATATCAGACCAGACGAGAATCTATAAATTGTATTAATGTATACAAGTTTATTGATGTTTCTTGTATTTTCATCCCAGCACTGAGTGAGACTATCTAGCACTTGCAAGAACATAGCAAAGTCTTCAAGTTTGGCTGGTAATAGATGGTTGTTTGATGGTTGAAGGAAAAGTGCGTGCCTTTGGTGAAGATGAATTTTGGTATATGTTTGATATATCTATGTTAATCTATGAGGGGAATGTATCCTGATGGTTTCAGGCGTTTACGTACAATAGGTTAACAGTCATATAGTTAATTTTTCATCAACCATCAGAGTGTCACATGTAGCTGTGTAGAATACTTTTTCAGGAAATAGATCAAGTATATTCCCAAAATCTAATGAAAAAATATTACTACCTGATTTTGTACCATATATATACATATACATCTTTTTTCAACCACAAATCACTTTAAATTCCATGCCATCGCAGTCGAGACTGAAGAATCGCTCGATGGAGGCATCCGTTGGAAATTGAAACGTGGACAAGCCCATCTCCTTTTGTAATCCTTTGTGTAAAATTTCAACTTTACTCCATTCGGGTAGGTTGTTGCATATTTCGAGGTGGCGGACCAGGGAGTTGGACGTTCGAGAAGAGGATAAACGAACATAGGAATGATTTAAAAGCACACAGAACGTCCAACTCCCTGGTCCGCCACCTCGAAATATGCAAAAACCTTCCCGAATGGAGTAAAGTTGAAATTTTACACAAAGGATTACAAAAGAAGATGAGAAAGACAGTTGAAGCTGCACATATAAATGTCCAAGAAAATAATAACGACAGAGAAGGATTTATATGCCTATCTAAAGCAGCCAGTCTCTTAATAATTAATGCGCTAGAAAAAACCTGACACTCGAAGCTTCACAAGTTCCCCCACTACAGGTATAAATGTTGTGACCAAGATGTTCTGTAACAAGTTCTCTGAGGAAGGTTATAATAACCGAAACGTAAGAACAATAAATGTATTCTTAGCCCATCTTCGTTTACCCTTCCCCACCTATCACTCTCTCATATATATATATATATATATATATATATATATATATATATATATCTATTATATATAGATAGATAGATAGATAGATGAATTAAGTAAATAAACAAATAGATGAAATATAAAAAGTAGGATATAGAATGCCCTCTACTGAGATTGTCCACCAGTAAAGAATCACAGGCAAGGGACAAACAACAAATTCTTGATTAGATTTTGGGTAACAAATCACTCAATTACAGGTGTATACCCAGAACCATCGTAGCTGGATTTGAAGATACAAACTTCATATAACACAAATCACCATAATAGCGTGATACTGGTTTTTCTTCTCACAAAGATTCTATTGGAGGGTCCAAATATCGTTGCCACCCTATGTGGGGTTGCGGCTTTCTACTCACCACATAGCTATGCAACAATTATCGTTGTCGGAAACCATGATTATTTTTTCTCTGATATCTTAGGAAATTTTTTCATTCAGCTCAATTGTGACCCTCTGTTCAAAAAACTGAATTACTTGAAGAAATGTATTGAAATTAATGGTAGAAAGATTTGACTGATGTCAGTGCAAATAAAAATTTTGATCTTTTCATTTAAATATTTATTTGTCCACTTGTTAAATGAGTGATTGGTTAATTGATTGATTGATATAATGATTTATTTATTTAGTTAATCATTTGTTTTTTCATTTATTATTTTTATCTATTCTATTTATTTATCTATTCATTTGTTTTTATTTATTTATTCATTCATTTATTTGTTTATCTATCTAATTACCTATTTTTGTTTATCAATTTAATTTAGTTTATTTATTGATCTGAAATATTTAACATTTAACATACATATTTAACATACAATATTTACATACAATATTTACATACAATATTTACATACAATATTTAACATACATATTTTTTATTTATTTATTCATTGCAGTCTCAAAAAATACAGAGGAGACCAAAGTGTTCCTCGCTTTGTACCTTGAATCTGAACATATTTCTTCGTCTTGAGTTTTCCTTTTCGGTGAAATATGCAAGGGAGAGAAGGCAGATACCATGAAGAGTGTAACGGATTCCGTTTTCTGAATTTGGTTGAATCTATTCACGAAGACAGGGCTCTTGGTTCTTGGTTCTTGGCTTTTGGTTCTTGAATCGTAGTTCTTCGCTCTTTACTCTTGGCTTTTGCCTCTTGGGTATTGCCTCTTGGTTCCTGGCTTTTAGATCTTAGCTGTAAACTTCTGGAAGAGAGTGACTCCTCATAAATATATATACCGTTATATGTACACACACACACACACACAAACACACACACACACACACACACACACACACACACACACACACACACACACACACACACACACACACACACACACACAAATATATATATATATATATATATACATATATATATATACACACACACACATATATATATATATATATATATATATATATATATATATACATATATATATATATACATATATACATATACATATATATATGGATGTGCTGTGTCTTGCGACACTGCTTCTGGCCCAGGGCGGTGGGCAAGGTGCAGGGATGACCCGTCATCCAGGAGGTGCTCAGATGAGAGGGAGGGTGGGAGGGGTGTGGAGTATATTTAGGGATGAAATGGGTGGGAGTGTTTTTATGCCTTTCCCTTTTTGGCTACCTCCCTTGAAAGGGTGAAAAAGCCTTGGTATATGTATGTATATATATATATATATATATATATATATATATATATATATATACATATATATATATATATATATATATATATATATATATATATATATATATTATAATTTAGGGTTATGACTCAGAAAAAAAAAGGTTTGCATGTTAAAAGATTTATTGAAAATTTTTGTTCTAATAAAGAAAAAATAACTAATTTTGTTCAACTTTGAAAATATGTCCCCCACACAAGCTCTTAATTCTTTGAAACATTTCAATAACGGTGATACTGATGCAAAGAAAATCTCAAACTATATACTGTTGGTAACAACAAACCGATCACATAAATACTTGTCTTTTTTGCATATTTTACTCAGTTCTTCCATCACTTTCACAGCTCTCTCTGCTATCATGTTCGTGCGTGGTACATCAAGCACTGATGGTGACCTGCTTCAGTGATTTTTCAAGCATTTCAGGGCAGTGGCACATCCCAACTCGGTAATACCAAGGAGAAGGTCATCATAGCTTGTCTTCTTGAATATTTGATTGGTGAACCATGCTTCTTGCCAGCTGTTGGCGATGAAACTTGCTGGACGCTCCAAAATATTACGCCATGATGGCAGTAAAAAGTATGCAATGAGAGTATAAACTGCCCTCGAATTCCATCGGGCACTGTGTAGAGAAGGCAGTTTTCGCCACTTGATAATCGGGAAAGAAGCATGTTTCTTATAATGCTGGAATGCTTTGCAAAGTTCATACAAGAAATTGAAGTCATCCCTCCAGCCAGGATTCTCATCCCTTTCTGTTTGTGTCTCTGCCACATACTCACTTTGTAGGTGATCATAGTTTTCCAACAGTTCTTTGACAAACTTGTAGTTCAGACTCGGTTTGGTAGTCGTTTCAGAAATGTAGAAATCAAGAACGTGCCTCAATATTCTGTCCAATATGTGATGCTGACACCCAATGTATTGAGGCATGTCTAATCCTTTTCCGTTCATTGCTCTCTGTATTCTCGCAACAACACCATTTGATCGTCCAGTGTTTACAGCAGTCGTATCACATATGATCATTTTAATGCTTGAGCAGGCATCATATTCATCAATTACTTTCTCCAGTGCATCATATATATCTTGCGAAGATCCACTTTTGCACCTTGCAACCCCTAGTCTAATATCCCTAGTTGCACTTTTGAGGCAGACCACTTGGTACTCTTGTTTTACTAGCCTTTTTCCCATCAAAGTGAAGAGAAAAATCCTTCTCTTCCTTCAAAAGGGACTTTATCTCATCCTTCTTTTTTTTTGCTAGTCTGATGACTCCTCGCCATACTCCTGATTGTGTTGGTGTAGGAAGAGGCACACCTTCTTCTGCAAGACTTGCACAAACTTTAGATGCCTTGTTGGTAGACAAAGACTGGCGACTCACTAACTTAGTGGTCTGGTGTGTGGAAGACAGTTTCCTTCTTTTAACTGGCTCTGGCTCATCATTAGAACTGTCCTCTGTTACACTGCTGACATTGTCACCTGAGTTACCAGATTCATTATCATCATTAGATGTACTAGCAAATTGTTCATGTGATATTGGAACATGTCTCTGTCTTTTTGAAGGATGTATGGAAGATTTAGGCGCTGGCTTGTGAGTGGTGTATCCAACCTTTCCATCTGACTCCACTTGTTTGTGATAAAGCTCTTTATCTTCACTACACAGCCAAACACCATTAACTTTAGTAAGGTCAAATATATTCTCCATCCCATTCAAAAAGTCTTCATTTGGCCTACGTTGGTTCTTCTCATACAAAAGTATCAGTTTGGCCAGTCGTGCTTTTATGGCTTGCTGACTGAGAGTAGGAAAGCTGAATTTGCCCCACAACTGTAATAATTCTTCACAAATCCATTGTATCCTAGTACTTTTCAGTTTGTCTTCCTCCAGTAAAATGTGGTATCTTCCCAATATATGCCGATTTTTAGGTAGCCTGATGAAACTTGTTAAGCATTCAACATATGGAAGATCACGCCGCTTTGTATGAATGGATGATGGTAGATTTGAAGCCCATTTTTGTGCATTCTTCTCCACATTATCACTGGATTTAAAGTATGCCATTTCTTCTGCGACTCTGCAATACAAGAATAAATTATCGTTAGGACTGCAAATAGCTACCTCACTAACATTTTAAACCTAAAATGCAAATCCTCTTTATCAAAAACGTAAGTGCTAGCCCCTACAGGACATACCTGATGAGCGAGCCAGACAGCACAACCAACAGCTATCAAGACTGACAGGTAACTGAAGCTACTGAGCCAGGCTCAGCCAGCCAAGATAATCTGATGATACTGTATGGGTGTATTGCATCATCCAATATTTACTCAGGAGAAAATCACCCAACGTTTCTATTCTAGAATGTATTATACCTTGTTCATTTCTTATCAGTATTCACGAATTCAAGCAATAAAAATATAATACCTGTGTTCTAATATTTTTCGATTATGAAATGCATATTGTTACAACATAGTCATCCTTACAAAACATGTTTTCTCCCTCTCTCTCTCTCTCTCTCTCTCTCTCTCTCTCTCTCTCTCTCTCTCTCTCTCTCTCTCTCTCTCTCTCTCTCTCTCTCTCTCTCTCTCTGTGTCTCTCTCTCTCACTCCTTTCATTTTCTATAATCTATAAAAAGGTATACTATGCTGTATGTAACAATATAAAGTTGTCAGAAATTTTTCGACAGAAAACCACTTTCACGGTGAAAATTCGCTAACTATGAGTGCTTCGGTGGGGGAACTTTTTTCATATGAAACCAAAATAATTATAATTCATATGATAAGCGATTGGAAACTCATCACATGGGACAGCAGGCATTTTAAATTTCGAGATTTTTTTTTGTCATAACCCTAATATATATATATATATATATATATATATATATATATATATATATATATATATATATATATATATATATATATATATGAGGTGACCCAAATTCTACACTTACCCCTTCTCTCTCCTTCCCCCTGAACACCATCCTCCCTTCCGGCGGTCAACGTACCGACCCCCACCCCCGCTCCCTTAGCCAGTATATAATCCCAAGCTATCTGTACGTTTCTGCCATTTTCTAACATGTAACCGTGTAAACTGCGTTAGACTTACTGTAACTTTCTGAAGATAACTCCATGTAGTCAAAACGTCAATTAAAATGGAAAACTAGGGCCGGCTTGTATTTTCCTAGTTATTAGAAAAATTGAGGATGAAGTGGCTGAAAATCAGGAGTTCTTGGTGGTGGGGGACTCCATGGTGCGAGGCTATGACGACATCCTGCAGCGGAAGACTAAACGAAGTTGCAAACATGTATGTCAACCGGGCCGTGGGATCGCCGGTTGTACCCAGTCCATAAGGGAACAAGGACGGACGAACACGGTTACGGTTGTTCATACGGGAAATAACGATGTAGTTAGGGTGAGAACAGAGGAACTTGTTCAGAATTACAGGGTCCTCCTTCAGGAGATGAAGGAACGTAGGAGCTGTCACGTAGTCTGTGGGATCCTCCCGAGGATCTACGCAGGCTCGTGTTGGAACAGTAGAGCCATAGGGATCAATGACAGGATATCGCAATTGTGCACACAGTTGGGATACCACTTTCTTGATTCTTGGTATCTCTTTTCCAGGCGTCATGACCTTTACGCTTCTGATGGGATCCACCTTACCCGCGGAGGCAAAGATGTTCCTACAAACCTCATTGTGGGAGTTTGTAATGAACTAGTTCCTTTTTGGGGGTAGAAGCCCAAAGGGAAGGGGAAATAGAGTGTACTTGGGAAAACAGAGTAGAGTATAACATTAATGTAGAACAATATGCCAGTATAGGACAAAATATACTTTTAGGATATAATGTTGGTAGATGACGAAATGTTACATTAGGATGTAATGGCAAAGGACAAAATGTCACGATGGGATGTAATGGCAATGGGGAACAAAAGATCACGATGGGATGTAATGATAGTGGAGGAAAAAATATTATGATGGGATGTAAAGATACTGGAGGAGAAAATATCACGGTAGGATATAATGTCAGTGGAGGACCAAATATAATTTTAGGTAGGGATGCCGGACAGAATGACAATGAAGGCCATAATATCACGATAGGATGCAATGACCGTGGAAGACAAAAGACCACGATATGATGTAATTATAGTGGAGGAAAAAATATCACGGTAGGATATAATGTCACTGGACGACAAAATATAATTTTAGGAAGGGATGCCCGACAGAATGTCAATAAACGACGAGAGGCCGGTGTGAATTTTGATGGGAGAAATGTTAATGAGATATTGAATGTCAATGAAGGACCAAATAATGATATAGAGCAAGGTCTTAGTAAAAAACAATAATGTAATGTAAGACATGATATTGTAACTCAAAATGTGTCAAGAAGAAATAATCACGAGTTTCTTAAAACCATGTACTGTAATACTCGTAGTATTAGGAACAAATTTCAAGAAATAGAGGCGTATATTAAAAGCGAAAATCTCGATATGATAGGAATAACCGAGACATGGTTAAATGGTAAAGAGTTCGAAGCTGAGTTTAATATTGCGGGATTTTAACACTTTCATCAGGATAGAAACCACAAGAAAAGTGGGGGTGTTCTGTTGTACGTTAAAAACAATGTACATGCTCGTGTTTTAGAGAAAGTGAAACAGGATGCATATGACAGTTTGTGGGTTGAGTTAACCCAAACAAATGGACAAAAATGAATGTAGGTGTAATATATAGGCCAAAGGCATTATTATTAGCAGACGACAAACTATTATTTCAAGAACTGTCTAGTCTCTACAACCGAGATTTATTGATAATGGGTGATTTCAATTTTACTGACATTGACTGGATGACCATTGAACATGGCCATATAGGTAGTCGCTTAATTGATTTTCTTGGTGACAATTACTT
>NC_134819.1:40166469-40171469 GCF_046742065.1 Oratosquilla oratoria | reverse complement strand
ACAGCTAATATAAGACATGAAACATTGCCCTATTTCAGTCTTTTCCTACCTCATGTAACTGATTTGGTCCCAGTTGATAAGTCTTCCTCTAGACTAAGTCTAGAGTTTTCTCCTCTCCCCTTTTTCCTCTTGTTGTACGCTCGTGGCGTAATTGGAAGAGTGCTGGTCGAGCATTTGCTTGTTTGTGGGTTCGAATCCCGCACTCCTTTCCGATTCTCTGCAGTGACTGTGACCTGCCCCAACTGTCCCTAGACATAGGGCAAAGAAGACGGTTTCGACTGTAGTTGCACGTCTCCTATCGTATGTTCCTCGCCTTCTAACTCCTCCCTCCTATCCAAGGCTGTATCAGTTGCCGCAATAGTACAATTGCTATTACTTATAGGCAGAACATAGACTTCTTGTAGTCTGTTGCTGTTCCATATATTTATGTTTAATATTTACGACGTAAGATTACGACGTCGTAAAAGAGTTAGCCATGGTGTAAATCTACGGTATAACGATATACACTTTCCACTGACTAATGTAGTATTTATTTGTGGAAGTAAATCTATTTTTAATAAAAACCCACAACCAATATGTATTTTATAGGATATGGGGAATTGCTCCTGGAGCTGAACTACAAATGGACTGGACTCGATGTTTACTGAGCCTCAGTGTATGTGTTACAAGGATTGTGTGAAACTAAGTAAATATGCAAAATGTCTAGATATTCTATAAAGTCTTTTTTATACTATTTTTACAAGGTATGAAATATGTTCATTTAATTCTGATCTTATGTATTTTACCTAGATATCTAATTTGGTTTTGGGGAAATGCAAGTCAATTTTATTCAGATGAAGAACCGACCACTGTCTGTACAAGAGTTTGTTTTTAAGTTGAACGTTGGCTAAATTCATGTATACTCCTAAGCTGAGTAAAATCCTTTGTTGTTTACCGTTGTTGTAAAACTAAAGGGTTAAAATTGCTCATCGATAATGTTTTATAGACAACACAAAAGGTTGTTATTTTCCCTCCCTATGTAACTGTATATCTTTGTATTGAGTCATTCCGTAATGGCATTTTTTTTGTAATATATATATATATATATATATATATATACATATATAATATATATATATATTATATATTATATAATATATGATATATATATATTATATATATATACATATATATATTATATTATACAGATATATATATTATATACATATATATATATATATATATATATATATATATATATACATATATATATATATATATATAATCTTTTCGGCACAGGTCCTGTGTCGTTAATACGAAAGCTCCTTTTCGATTTCGAACAGCTGCAGTCTATGCCCACTTGTTACTTTGCATAAATCAAAGGTAACAGCTTTGACTCCTGCCAAGTGCCTCCTGGGATAAATTTCTTGTCTCATGTGAGACACATGGTATTGCACACAGAAACGCAAATAAATCATGCTTCATTTAATTAAAAAATCTAGTAAAACACAGTTATTATGTCAAGCATTGTATAATTTTTTTGTCTCGTGTGAGATACATGATACTGCACACAGCAACGCAAGTAAATTTTGTTTAAGTTAATCAAAAAATCTAATAAAACACAATTATTATGCCAAGAATTGTGTAGATATATTTGATAAAGTACGCGTACATAATCATAATAAGTAAATTTTGGAAATTATTGAAAACAAAATAGAAAATGGAAAATAAAGTATAGAATAGAGAAAGAAAATTCCACAAAGCTAAAACAAACTTTTTTTTTATTCAAAAGATTTGCGTTTCGTCAAAGCTTCGTTGCTACAATATCGACACGACTAAAGTTCAATTGGTACTCTGTATCCACAGCGTTTCGCTGTTCCAAACCTCATTTTTACTTTTTATTTCACTTTCTTACATTATAAACTGTCAATTTTTTATCCTTGATTAGTATTCTCTCCTTTACATAGATACATTTCTATTTCCAAATGCAATGTCCACTATCACTCCTTTTGTCTTGGTTGTTATAAATAAGAAATGAATGATTTATGTCTCCCAATTTCCCCTGTATAGGAGAGGTGGCCAGTTAAAATATACATCCATCCAACATTCAACCAACACCCACGAATGAATTTTGGGATTGATGTAGGATGGGTGGAAATTGGGGGTATGTTTTGATACGGCCACACTCCTTATAAAGGGGGGGGAGGGTGGAAGACCCTTTGGTATATGTATATGTAAATCATTTTCACTAATTGTGGAGCATAACTCATTCTTTTTCTCACATTTCTTTTATTTTTGTTTATTTAACTTTACTTTTCCAATTTCCTATGATTCCTTCTCTCATCATCTTAATTCTCTACAGTGTTGTATTATTCTTCCTCCTCCTCCTCCTCCTCCTCTTCTTCTTCTTCATCTTCTTATCATTATTTTTAATTTTGTGTTTCCTAGAACAAAGTATCTTTTTCTACTTTGCCATCGTTTTATTCCTCCTGACCCCATATGCCCATCCCTCTACTGCATCAGTCGCTCTATCTTATTCTCCCCTTTTTATTCTCTAATAAATTTCTTCGATGATCCTTCTTTCTTTTCCGTCCCTCCCTCTTGTTTACATTCTTCATCGCTGTTCACGTCATCTTCAGCTGCTGCGTCGTTTCTTCTTCTTCTAAGACTTTATTGATCCTATGCCGCTCAGCATATTCACCCCTTCTGCATCCAACACATCATTTGTTCCCCGGTTTTCTCTCGCATTCTCTTACTACGTTGTTCGTAAGCATAATCAGCGTTCGCTGTCTTCACGTATTCTTTTGCTTCTGTTTGTCTTTACATTGTCATATTCTCTCCTTCTTCACTTTATTTATAATAGATATATATATATTTTATTATGTTATTTGTATACTGTCTTTCTATAGCTCTCTCGTCAACATATTCTCTTTGTTTCTGTGTCAGTCATCATAGCACTTCTCTGTTTTATTCTAAGCCCGTTTTATGTTAAGCTTTTTTCATAGTTGTGTTCTGTACCTTTTCTGTGATATCCCTCTTTATTTCTTTTCCTTTCCTTTTCGCATATGTTTCTTTCCTGTTTTATTGTATTCCTTGTCTTTGCTTTCTTTCTTATTTATTTATTCATTTATTTATTACCTTTTTCTCTTTGTTTAGGTACTTCCCGTTCTTTGTGTTGATTGTTTGTGTTCACATTTCGTTTCATTCCATTTTCTTTGATTGCCATCCTACCATTTTCTGTGGCAATATTTATTATCTTCCTTTCTGGTCCTGTTCTCGCTCCCTCTTTTTTATATTTATTTATTTCTCGTTTTATTTTATTTTATTTATTTATTTATTTATTTTTATTTTTTGCAATTTATGTTGAATGGCCTCCTGTTCAGGTTCTTACATTCTATTTTTTCTTAAATTTTTCTCTTGCTTTGTATACCAAGTATCTTGTCTTTTAGCAATCAAAGTCTTTCCCCAGTTTTTTTTATCATTTATGTATTTCGTTTTTTTATCTATTTAATTGTTTAATTATATACTTATCTATTCACATAGTTATTTATTCCTTTATTTACCTATCTATTTGTGTGTATTCATTTATCTATCTATTCATTTATTCATTGATCTATTTACTAATTGATCTAATTGTATGTTTAACTATTTGTTAATTTCATTACATACTAATGTATGTATCTATTTACGTATATTTTTATTTATGAATTTATGATTTTATTTTTTTGCTCATTTATCTATTCTTTTACATGTTTGTTTATTTATCTATTATTTGTTGATCTATTTGTTCTTTCTATATGTCTTTTTTGTTTCTACACTTTGTTTTATTCTATTTTCATTATATTTCCGTAATTTACTTTCCTTATTTTTCGCCCTATCTATCTTCAATTCTTAGTCTCTTAAGACTTCTTTCCCTTTTCCTCTTGTTACGTGTATTAATATTCTTTCTTTTTCATTTCCTCTTCATCTACATGCTTCTTCAGTTCTCTTTCTTCGTATATTACCACTCACTCTCTTCTCTTTTTATTCCGCTTTATCTTCTTCGATCCATCAACCTTTCAATTTAGCGCAAACTTGTCATATTTTTTCGTCCAGATTTCTTTTCTTTCTTTTCCATTAGCGTTTGTTTTGCTACATTTTCTCCTTTTATTTTCAGCCAAGGTCCCTCACCCTTCTTCATGTACATAATCTTGCATCACATTCTCGCAGCCACATTTAATATGCACAACCCTCCCCTTACTCTCCCCTCCTCTGGCTCTCCCCTTTCCTTTCCTCTCCTCCTTCCCTCCACACTAATATTCTTTCGTCTATTCTCCTTTCCTCTTCTCCTTTCTCTTTTCCACTCTTTTCGTCTCCTCTCCTCTCTTTTTCTCTCCTCTCCTCAGGCCCCTCCATTCCCTTCCCTTCTCCCCTCTCCCTCTCCCCTCTCCTTCTCCTCTTCCTCTCCTCTCCTCTCTTTTCATCTTATCCCTTCCTTCCCACGTCTCTCCTTCCTACCTTTCCATCCCCTCTCCTCCAGTCTCTTTCATTCTTCTTCCCTCTCCTCTCATCCTCTCCCTGCCCCACACCATTTTTCTTTCCCATCTTCTCTCCTTCCTCCTCTCCCACTCCCCATTCTCCACTCTTCCCCTTACCCTTCGATGTACTCGTTCCCCATGCCCCTCCCCCTGTACCCCATCTCCAGACATCATTCTCTTCACGAACGCATCTCAACTTCCACCTCCCTTCCCCCACCCCCTCCCCTTCTCCTCTCCCCACCCCCTTCTCTATTTCCAGTGAAGGGAAATGATATTTTTTGAAGCAGGCGTTTCCATCCTGTCAGTTGTTCGTGGAATAAAGGCCAGGATGCCGCATAATGAATGACATAGAATGAACTTCCTTATGCTTACCTAGGATTGGTAAATGTCTTTTCATGGGTAGTTCTAGGCATTCATATAGTTTGCATCCCCCCAGAAGACATTTACAAATGAAATATAAACATACATTTCCTTGAAATGCGAGAGACTTCATAACATGTTTTT
>NC_134819.1:40156469-40161469 GCF_046742065.1 Oratosquilla oratoria | reverse complement strand
GTATATTAGATCGTCTGTGGTCATGTATATATATATGTATATATATGTATATATACATATATATATATATGTATATATACATATATATGTATGTATATATACATACATATATGTACATATATATACATATATATATATATATGTATGTATATATATGCATATATATGTATATATACATATATATATGTATATATACATATATATACATATATATACATATATATATACATATATATATATATATATATATACATATACCAAGGCTTTTTCCCCCTTACTAGGGAGATAGCCAAAAAAGAAAAAAAAAAACATAAAATCATTCCCACCCATTCCATCCGTAAATACACTCCACACCCCACCATCCTGCCTCTTATCTTAGCACCTCCTGGATGACGGGTCATCCCTGCACCTTGTCCACTGCCCTGGGTCAGAAGCAGTGTCGCAAGACACAGCACATCCACAGCAAGGCCGCTTCATTAAATCCGCTACCTCCCTCTCCGTGCCCCCTTGCATAAAAGGAGAATACGGGGAGAAATCCCTTCGGGCTGCGTCAAATTTTGCTCACACATACTACCTCACCCCCCATCCCCCCGCCCATTCCACCTCATGCATCACGACATCGTCCATATACAACCATTCTCCATTCACCCCTGTCTTCTGTCCTCTCCCGTCCTTCCTCAACAGACATTCCCCTCTTCCCCAAAGCACCCTTCACCCCATCCATCCACCTCATCCTAGGACGTCCCCTCATGTTCACTCCCTCCACATCTGCCTTCCATACCTCTTTTACTAGTCTTTCTTCACTCATTCTTTCCTTGTGTCCAAACCATCCTAATATTCTTTCATCAACCCTATCTCCCAGCTCCTTTTCCACCCCTGTTCTCCTCCTCACCTCCTCATTTCTCACTCTATCTAGCCTAGTAACCCCCGTTATACTTCTCAGACACCTCATCTCAAACACATTCAAGCTAATTCTCTCTTCCCCTCTTATGTTCCATGTTTCTGACCCATACAGTGCTGTTGGCACAATCACTCCTTCACACAGTCTCCTCTTAGCATCCATTCCCAAATATCTATTCCTCATTACACTTTTTAATCCACCAAGGCATTTTCTCGCTTCTCTCAATCTACACTCTACCTCCACCCTCACTGTACCTTTTCCTGCCACATTCGCACCCAAGTATCTAAAACTATCCACTTCCTCCAGTCGCTCTCCCTTAATGCTCACTTCCAGTCTACTGCCACTTTCCCCCCTTGTAGATGTCATCACCTTACTTTTACCCACATTTATCTTCAGCTTTCTTCTATCACACACTCTCCCAAACTCTGTCACCAACTTCCTCAATCCCTCCTCCGATCCTGCCACAAGCGCAGTGTCGTCCGCAAACAACAGCTGGCTCACCTCCCACTTTTCTCCATTTCCCCCAACCATCTCCAATCCATGACCCACTACCCTTGCATTTACCTCTCGCACTACCCCATCCATGTATAAGTTGAACAGCCAGGGCGACATAACGCATCCTTGACGAAGTCCCACCTTTACCTCGAACCACTCACTCTCTCCATTTCCAATCCTGACACAAGCTCTACTACCCTCATAAAAACTCTTGACAGCTCCCAGAAGCTTTCCTCCTATCCCGTATATCCGCAAAACCTCCCACAGTGCCTTTCTATCTACCCTGTCGTAAGCCTTTTCCAGATCTATAAAAGCCCAAAAAACATCCTTCAAATTTCCTATAACTTTCTCACATATCTGTCTTACCACAAAAATTTGATCTACACAACCTCTACCCGTCCCAAATCCACACTGTTCCTCACCAATGACTCCCTCTGTTCCTCTCCTAATCCTCTCAATCAAGATCCTCCCATGAGCCTTCCCAACTACACTTTATAAGCTAATCCCTCTGAAACTACTACATTCACACTTGTTCCCATTTCCCTTGTAAAGTGGAACTATGCAGGCACTCCTCCAGTCCTCCGACACTCTACTCTCTCTCCAGCAAACATTATATAACCTCACCAGCCAGTCCACCATCACTGTACCTCCTTTTTTTAGACATTATGCATGGCATCCATCCAGACCAGGTGCCTTACCTGCTTTCATCATCTTAACAACTGCCTTCACTTCATCCTTCATTATTTATCCTCCATTTTCTTCACTCATCACGGTCATTTTCTTAGCATTTCCCACGGCAGCTATCTTTCCCATCCTATCCTCCTTCACATTTAGCAACTCCCTAAAATATTCTGCCTATCTTCCCCTTACTGCCTTCTCTTCCATTATCACCTCTCCATCAGCACCTTTTACCTTTTCTTCTCTACTTGATTCGCCTCCTCTTCCTCTCTTAATTTCTTTCCAAAACATCTTTTTATTACCTTCAAAATTTTCTGTCATACTCTTACCCCATTTCACATCTGCTCTCCTCTTTGCCTCCTTTACCTTTTGCTTTACTTCTCTTTTCTTTTCTTTGTACATCTCATATGACTCCCTCGTCCTATTTTTTAACCAATCTGAGAAAGCTCGCTTCTTCTCTTCTACAGCCTTCTTTGTTTCCTCATCCCACCATTCACTAACATTCCTTCTATTTCCTCCTGTCCTTCTTGTTCCACTCACCATCCTTGCACACTTTGTGACTCCTTCCTTGAACCATCCCCATTCCTCCTCCACACCTAACTCTACTCTATCCTTCACCTCCTCCCACTCCTCCTTCAGATTCTTCATGTACTCCTTCTCGTTTTCCTTTTCATTTAAAGAGTTCACTCTAAGCACCTCCCTACCTTTTGTCCCTTTCCTCTTCCTCCATCTATCCTCCACTCTCAACTTACCTTCAACCAAAAAATGATCTGATATTCCCCCACCCTCTCCCCTTAGCACATGTACATCCTTAACTCTTCCTATCATAATCCTATTTGCCACTACATAGTCCATTAACGCTCTGTCTACCACCCTTCCATCTACCACCCTCTCCCATGTGTACTTATGCTTGACTTTCTTCCGAAACACTGTATTTGCTATCATCAACTCTCTTTCTAGACACATCTCCACCATCAACTCTCCATTACAATTCTTTCCTGGAACTCCACATTTCCCAACCACTCCATCAATTGGATCATTTCCTATCCTAGCATTAAGGTCTCCCAGTACTATTACATTGACATTTTTCCCTAAATCCTCTATGCACTCATTTAAATCTATCCAAAAAGCCTCCCTTTCTTCTACACTCTTCTCACTGCCAAGCTCATATGCACTTACAAAAACCCACATCTCCTTTCCCAGTTTTACCCTCATCCACATTATTCTTGAGGAAACCTCCTTCCACTCCACTACATGTTTACCTATCTCTTCACTTACTAATATAGCCACCCCTTCCCTCCCTCGCTCTCTCTTCACTCCTGATAACCTCCCACTTACACTCCCAAACTTACACTCGCCCTTCCCTTTCAACTTAGTTTCACTCAAAGCTAACACATCCATCTTTCTTCTCACAAACATACTACCTATCACTTCCCTTTTACTCTCATCTGTACCACTTCCACGCACATTAATAGACCCAAACCTTAGGGTGCTGGTCGGAAAACTCCTAGACCCTCTTATGCCTTTACTTTTTTTAGGAATGTCCCATGTGGGGCTACAAGGAGAAGGATGCCTAGTCCTAATCCCCGTCCCTACCTCTTCGCCTCTTACGATCCAAGTGGAAATACTTGGTGGCAGTATTCTTTTTCCCCACCACTGGGAATATATATATATATATATATATATATATATATATATATACATATATATATATATATATATAAATATGTATGCATATATATAATAAATGAATAGATAGAAATTAATAACATAAATAATAATAAATAAATAACAAATAAATATCAAATAAATGGCAGGCATTACAGCATCTTCCTTAGGCGTTTATCTAAACTAATCTTAAAACATCGAACTGAACTACATTTCATTACCTCTTCAGGAAGTTTATTCCATTCATTAACTACACGGTTGATGAAATTTCTACTCCCAAATTGAATATGTTTCTGACAGTTTGAGACCATTATTTCTTGTCGAATTCTCATTCAGTGTGAAAATATTGTCACTTTTGATGTCAATTCTCTTTAGAATCTTAAAGACCTGTATCAAGTCAGCTCTGAGTCTACGTTTTTTTTTTTTTTTTTGGGGGGGGCGATTTTCTTATGATTTTTTATATTTGAATTAAGTTTTGTGGCTCGCCGTTGTACTATATCTAATATGTCAATGTCTTTAATGAAATTCGGTGACCATACGGAAACTGCATATTCCAAATGTTAATGAAAGTTGGACTTTTGAAGCCAAAAGATTGCGCAATCGGTCCTAGAATTTTATATGCTTTCTATTAACTATATGTGTGCTCAGGCCAAGGCCAGCAAGATTATTTTTGATGCTTTGAAGTCATTGTTTCATTCGAATTGGGTAGATAAAGATGCTATCACTTTGGATAGGGTCCCCCTTATTTTACAATTTCTTTTATATATATATATATATATATATATATTATATATATATATATATATATATATATATATATTATTACTAGTGCCTTTTGAGAGAAAAGCAGCATCTCCCAGCTATAAGATGGATGAGTTCCTATTGTCTTTTACAGCATGGCTTTCAAGTAAACTAAAGGAAGTGCCTTATGGTTATTTGTGTATTAGCAATGCTCAACAACATGCCAATGTTCTCAGTTCTCCACCTCCTCAGTCAAAGTAGATACTAGTACAGAATGTAATCTTATAGGTAGAAGGGCTTATGCTCTCATGGTTTTGTACAATCTCCCTTTATCTCTTGGGCCCGTTCGCATTCCCTCAATATTTTTCTCTCATGGTACCGTTTTCCATGTTACTTTTGTTGTTTCTGGAATTGCTCTCATGTGTAATTGCCTCTCGGGCACCGACGCTCTTACAGCTCATGTCAAAGATATATCTCCTAGTCGCATTCTTAACAAGGCTGAGTTTCGTTACTCTGT
>NC_134819.1:40146469-40148969 GCF_046742065.1 Oratosquilla oratoria | reverse complement strand
CTGTTGTATATTATAAATGTTTGCTCTTTCATCTCCCTAATATCTTCATTGTTTTTTGCCTCCACTGGCCTAATTCAATATTGTATATAGATCCTAATATTTTCTATAGTACCCTATTTTCAAATACTTCCAAATCGTCTTTCAATTTTTGTTTAGAAGCCAGGTCTGACACCCATGTAATACTGCTGGTTTTATGGAAATGTTGTCTACTCTTAACTTTGGTAATTTTGAGATGTTTCAGTTTTTCATTATCGGTCTCATACCATATAAACTTCTTGATACTGCGGTTATCCTTAGATTAATATTTATATATCATTATGTGCACTGGAACAACAGCTAGCTAGAATTTTGCTTTACTAAAACAAATTCAATAAATGCTTTCTTATGAAGTACATAATTTTTCTGACGTTTCATTAATATGATAATTTGTTTAATCTTTGTAGAACGAGTCAATTTATTTTCATCTTTGTTTTTAAATCCTTTGATAGGTCTTGCTATAGCCATTAAATGGAATATTTAATGAAAAAAATAACTTAATTCATCACTCATTTCCTGTCCTCGGAATGATGACTACTGTCTTTTTGGAATTTTGTTGCCACATTTAATCAGGGATACATTAGGCTTATTATGTTAGGAATAAAAAATAAACAAATGAAAACAATAGAGAAGGATGCAAACAGAAAGAAAACTGGAGTAACATAATAATAAAAAAGAAAAAAGGCAAAATAAGAACTAGAACAAGAAAAGAGAAAAGAAACAAGAAAAGAAAAAAAATTGAAAGAAAACAGTTCTTGTGTTTGTAAAGGTGGACGATTCATGGACCTTAGTTTGACACATGTGCATGATGGATTGCAAGGAATGCTGAGATACATGACACTTGTGCAAAAGAACGGCTTGCATTTTTCATGTGAATAATCCAAGTTGGATGCAAGTTCATGGGATGAATAACACGCCTTTTGCATAATTATGACTGTAACTTTTATTTTCCTTTTCCACGTTCTCAAGGACTGTATTATCATTGTCAATGATACCAACAACGTCTTCCCCACTTCATTTTCATTTGGTTGGAGTCGTTGTTTCTGATAGGATTCTGTTAGTTTGGTTTATACTCATGTGTCATTCCTTTGTCAACATTTTTGCTATGTAAGCCTTATTCAATACAGATTTCTTTTTTTTCTGATAGGATTAAGTTAGTTTAGTTTATACTCTTGTGTCATTCCTTTGTCAATATCTTTGCTATGTAAGACTTACCTTTCTTTTTCTTTTTTTTTTTTTTTTTTGTCTTTCCCTTTTCTCTTCCCTAGCGTATTCAGCATCTTGACCTCTCACTAAAACGTTTTCTGTTTTTGATGACTTCCTCTACAGCTATCTCACCGACACCTTTTCCCACTGTCGTTGATTACTATGTCTCTTGAGCCATAATATATAAAACAAAAAAATTCATACGTACTTATTTGCAAAAACTCAATTTTATACACAATTACCCTTTCATTTTCTTATAGACTCTTCCTCTTCCAGAAAAACCGGATGGTATTACCAAGATGCTCCTTATTCTTCTTCGTACTTCTCA
The DNA here is from genome assembly GCF_046742065.1 of Oratosquilla oratoria. NCBI lineage: Eukaryota > Metazoa > Arthropoda > Malacostraca > Stomatopoda > Squillidae > Oratosquilla > Oratosquilla oratoria. Next base: position 40,147,399 of record NC_134819.1, on the reverse strand, counting down.
TCCCATATGCACCTCCATCATTTCTCTCTCCATTACATGCTCAAAGACATCGTAATTTGTTTTCTAATTGAATTAAACTGAAGTTGGATTGCAAATAGAGCGATGGTAAAAATGAGAAAGACGGTATCTATTACATCAATGTCATGATTGAGGAATAATTTTCACTAAGAAACAGAAAGTTTATTACGTTTATTCTCCTTTACCATCTCTTTGACTCCGACTCTTTGTCGATAAAAGCACTGATTAATTATCGTCGAGGAAATACAAATGTCATACACGCTATTGTAAATGAGATAAATGTTTATTCAACAGAATGAGGTTGCTGTACGAATTTCCTATAGGTACTGACGCAATACTTTTGGTGGTTATAGAATAACTGAATTATCTAATTTTTACATAAACACATATACCAAAGGTTCTGTCCCGCTTGCCATGGAGGTTGCCGAAGTCAAAAGGCATAATTTCATTCCCTCGCTCCCATCTTGGCTCCTCACGGATAACGGGTCATCTCTGCATCTCGCCCATTGGCCTGGGTCAGAAGCAATGTAGTGATATAATTTGTACAATAACAAAAAATAAATAAAGGAATTAACAAGTAGATAATATGAAGAAATCGATAAGTAATTACACAAATAAGAAGTAAATAGATGGATAACTAGATAATCGAATAAACCAAACTCAAACAATAGATAAATAAATTAATAAATAAGTAAATAAATAAATAGATAAATAAGTAAAAATTTACACCAATAAGTGAAGTTTTATATTATTTTAATCAACTTTGCATTGTATTATTGTCAGTTTACTACTATTGAAATAAACCTTTTATTATTATTATTGTTTTTTAAATATTTAAATAAAGAAACATATAAGTAAGCATTTATCCGTAAATGAATAAAACCCAATTTAGTTCTCAATACTGAGTGCAGC
>NC_134819.1:40108969-40111469 GCF_046742065.1 Oratosquilla oratoria | reverse complement strand
TAATCAATAAATGAATAGATATGTGAATAATTAGATAGGTTGACTTATTAATAACAAGAAAAATAGACACAAATATAAACAATAGTTAAATAGATAAATGAATAAACAAGTAAGCAAATTGAAAGATGAATAAATAAGTAAACAGACAAAAGCTTCATAGTCCAGTGGAGAATCAAAGGCTATCTCCATCATTGAATAAAATTGTCTGGGTTTGTTAGTAAAGATACTGACTTAAGCCAAAATTTGGAGCCTAAGTTCAGCTCTGTACCGTACTTTCTTGGGACATAAGGCAGATAATTCTCTGAAGTGGGCTTCAAGTCTCGGTAAAAAAATACGGCTGTCACTCTCCTCCACTCGAGGGGCTTCCAGATTGACGCCACTTTGTCTTCTGGCTGCTTTTCTTGAATTTTTTGTTTTTCGAATTTTCGTTTTTGATTTTTTGTTTCTATTTTTAACTTTTTTGCTAATTTTTGTTTTTTGAATTTTCCCTTTTTTCAACTTAAGCCGTTTTCTGTTTTTTTTTTCTCGAATTTTTCGTTTTTGATTTTATTTTATTTTTTATGTTTTTGCTAATTTTTTCGTTTCTTTAATTTTCCATTTTTTCACGTTATGCCGTTTTCTGGTTTTTCTATTGTTTTTTTTTATTGTTTTTTTGCTTTTTTTGTTTTGTGAATTGTTCGTATGTTTTTTCTTGACTTTTTATTTTCTTAATTTATGTTTCTTGATTTTATTTTCTAGTAAACTCTGCTCAAAACTAAACTATTACATGGCATTATCTTATTCTTTGAATCACAACCATTCAATTGTTTTATCTTAGATATTACTATACGATTTTATTTCGTTGATAAAAAAGCGCAGTAAGAGATTGAAAAAAAGCTATTTTGATTAAAAATAACATAGAGTTACCTGGAATCTACATTGAAGTGGATTTGTACAAGTGCTAAAGTTCCTTTGTCTCCTGAGTGTACACAAGAAGCTTGTGAGCGATTGGCTCAAGGATTATGAAAAAGGATCTGCATCTAACCTCAGATTTAAAGTTCTTATCAATTTGAGCAAGAGTATCACAGCATACGAGGAACAGGTGGCGGTATAAAGGGATATGCCATTGGGCCATAGAATTCGTCAGTATTATAGGTGGATATATGGAGATGTCATTCCATGAATAGCGACCATATGTTTATGAAGCAGGAAATTCCGTTTATATCTCAAGACAGAAGGATAAGTTCTCACCAGAGGGTGTAAAAATTGTCAGTTACAAGCTCAGCACGTGGTACAAGATCGGAGTGAACCACACACGCGCACACACACACACACACACACACACACACACACACACACACACACACACACACACACACACACACACACACACACACACACACACACACACACACACACACACACACACACACACACACACACACACGTGTGCGCACTTACGCACACGTTAAGAAATAAAGATGCGAAAAGAATAAGTGGTATAGTAATTATGTTGGTAAATAGGGACAGGATTTTGAGATGGCCTAGTCATATGAATCGATTAGCCATGAAAGAAAGATAAAGAATAGAATTAGATGATACATGAATGAAGTGAGGGAGAGGAAAACATAGAATGAAGTAAGTAGACAGTGTTAAAGGAATGTTAATAATGAAATGTGTAACTTACGAATAAGGACGTGATATTATGAGAAAATGAAGTAGATGAAGGATGAATATGAATGGGTGACATGTTGACGCAGCAGAGAGGATGCATCCTCCGTCAGGTCATCCAAGCGAACCGGATGGATGCGTGACAAGGGGAGAGGGAGAGAGGGGGAGGGGGGGGGAAGAGGGGGACAAATGATGACGGCGTAGGAGTAGAGCAGTTTTGCTGTGGACTCTAATGCTATCAGACCGCTTTTTGGTCGCTCGTTTTTTCATGTAGTTTTTGTTGGAGACCTAACTCATATCCATGTTGACCATCTTTTGTATTGGCCACTTCGATAGGAACTAGGACTTCGACAGAACATGTTTGAAGGAAGATATGCTCTTAATATTCACTAATATATGTATGTTCATACAAACACATACACACACAGTCACACACGACTCTATGGTGCAGTTGGTAGAGTTCCCGCCTGCCCCTACGGCGGTCCGGGTTCAAATCCTGCCCAGGGTGAAATAATTTTAGTATCGCTGGGCTGCAAGTCGTTACTTCAACTCTCGTGGGCGAGGAGTTGGGTGTGTTTGTGTGTGTGTAAGGTCAGAGCCTTATCCATAGATCGTTAATATATGAGCTCTGAGCTCTCTTCTGAAAGAGTAATACCTGTCGATCACGAGTCCAACACGTTATCCAAGACCACGGTGAACCATGGTGAATCACACACACACACACACACACACACACACACACACACACACACACACACACACACACACACACACACACACACACACACACACACACACACACACACACACACACACACAGACACACACACACACACACACACACACACAG
>NC_134819.1:40101469-40103969 GCF_046742065.1 Oratosquilla oratoria | reverse complement strand
GGTGCAGATGAAGAGATGATAATGGAAGAGAAGGCAGTGAGTGGAAGGTGTGTAGAGTATTTTAATGAGTTGCTAAATGTGAAGGAGGATAGGAAGGGAAAGGTAGTTGCATTGGAAAGCGCTAAGAAAATGAGAGAGATGAGTGAGGAAAATGGAGGAGAAATAGGAAAAAAATTAAGTGAAAGCAGCTGTTAAGATGATGAGAGCTAGTAAGGCACCTGGGTTGGATGGATGCCATGCAGAATGTCTGAAAAAAGGGGGTACACTTGTGGTTGACTGGCTGGTGAGGTTATTTAATGTTTGTTTAGGGAGGGTAGAGTGCCGGAGGACTGGAGGAGTACCTGTATTGTTCCACTTTACAAAGGAAAGGGGGACAAGTGTGAGTGTAGTAGTTTCAGAGGGAGCGGCTTGTTGAGTGTAGTTGGGAAGGCTTATGGTAACGTCTTGATTGAGAGGATTAGAAAAGGAACAGAGGGAATAAATGCTGAGGATCAGTGTGGTTTTAGGACAGGTAGGGGTTGTGTATATCAAATTATTGTGGTAAGAAAGATATGTGAGAAAGCTATAAAAAGGTAAGGATGTTTTTGGGCTTTTATGGATTTGGAAAAGGCTTACGACAGGACAGACAGGAAAGCACTGTGGGAGGTATTGCAGATATATGGGATAGGAAGAAAGCTGTTAAGAACAGTAAAAAGGTTTTACGAGAGTAGTAGAGCTTGTGTTGGGATTGGAAGTGGAGAGAGTGAATGGTTTGAGGTAAAGGGATGTGTTATGTCGCCCTGGCTGTTCAATCTATAAATGGATGGGGTGGTGCGAGAGGTGAATGCAAGGGTAGTGGATCAGGAAATGGAGATGGTTTAAGAAAATGGAGAAAAGTGGGAAATAAGCCAGTTGTTGTTTCCTGGTGACACTGCGCTTCTAGCAGGATCAGAGGAAGGATTGAAGAAGTTAGTGACAGAGTTTGAGAAGATGTGTGAAAGAAGGAAGCTGAAGATAAATATGGGAAAAAATAAGAAGATGAGATGCATAAGGGGAGAGAGTGACAACAGGCTGGAAGTAAGTATTAAGGGAGAGAGACTGGAGGAAGTGGATAGCTTTAGATACTTGAGTGCGAATGTGGTAGGAAAGTTTGGAGTGGGGGTGGAGGGAGAACGTAGATTGAGGGAAGTGAGTAAATTTCGTGGTGGATTAAAAAGCGTAATGAAAAATAGAAATTTGGGAATGGGTGCTAAGAGAAGGTTATATGAAAGAGTGATTATGCCGACATCACTGTACGTGGCAGAAACATGGATCATAAGGAGGAAGAGAGAAGGAATTTGAATGTGTTTAAGATGAAATGTCTGAGAAGTATGATAGGGGTTACTAGACTAGAAAAAGTGGGAAATGAGGAGGTGAGAAGGAGAACAGGGGTGGAAAGAGAGTTGGGAGATAGGGTTGATGAAAGAGTATTAGGATGGTTTGGACACATGAAAAGACTGAGTGAAGAAAGATTAGTAAAAGAGGTGTGGAAGGCAGAGGTGGAAGAAGTGAATATGAGGGGGCGTCCTAGGATGAGATGGATAGGGTAAAAGGGGCATTACGAAAGAGAGGAATGTCTGTTGAGGAAGGACGGGAGAGGACAGAAGATATGGGTGAATGGAGAAAGGTTGTGTATGGATGATACTGTGATGGATGACGGGGTGGGGGAAGGGGTGTGAGAGAGCATTTATGAGAGATAAATTGACGCAGCCCGAAGGGGTTTCTCCCCGCCTTCTCTTTTCTGCATGAGGAGATGGAGAGGGGGGTCACCGAATTAATGAAGTGGCCTTGCTGCGGATGTGCTGTGACTTACGACACAGCTTCTGACCCAGGGCAGTGGGCAAGATGCAGGGATGACTCGTCATCCAGGAGTTGCCAAGATGTGAGGGAGGGAAGAGGGTGGAGCGGAGTGGAATATATAGGGAACGAACGGAATGGGTGAGAATAGTTTCTATGCCTTTTTCTTTTTGGCTACCTCCCGTGTACCGAGGAAAAAGCCATTGGTATACACACACACACACACACACACACACACACACACACACACACACACACACACACACACACACACACACACACACACACACACATATATATATATATATATATATATATATATATATATATATATATGTATGTATGTATGTATATACCATTTACTGTTCAGTTAAAGTGAATACCTACTAAGTGCATGTATTCATTTGATGTAACAGCCATTATTCGGAATAACAGCTTCTAGACGACGTCTAAACTACTGGGAGGTAGTAGTGTGGTGTGTCTTTGGAATATTTGCCATTGCAACTAAAATAGCTTGCTATAGAGTTGCAACGTTGTTGTTTGAATCCATATTGGAGGGTCTTCAACAACGCCCCAGGTCTAAAAGATTAACATTAGGAGGGTTAGAGGGCTAAATGTTGGGAGTGACGTGGTCCTGAAAATTGTTGGCCAGCCATTCTTGGGTGGTATGGGGATGTATGAGATG
>NC_134819.1:40088969-40091469 GCF_046742065.1 Oratosquilla oratoria | reverse complement strand
CCTCTCCACGCTCTTATACGCCTGCGAAACATGGATCCTATACAGAAGCGATATACAAAACCTGGAACGCTTCCAACAATATAATCTAAGGCAAATTTTAAATATTACTTGGGGGAGCCGCACCGTCAACCTGGAAATACTGGACAGAGCTTCAATGACCAGCGTTGAGGCCACCATCATCCACCACCGCCTCCGCTGGGCAGGGCACGTCCACAGAATGGACCCATCCAGGCTCCCCAAGAAAATGCTCTATGGCGAGCTCGCCAACAGGACCAGAACACGTGGAGCACCTAAACTGCGCTACAAGGACTAGCTGAAGTGCACCCTGACAATGACCAACATCGACCCTTCCTCGTGGGAACAAACTGCCAGGGACCGGACAGTATGGAGGAGCACAACACGCCAAGGCACCGAGGACTTTGAGGAGAGGAGGAGGGAAAATGATGAGGCAAGAAGAAGGAGAAGAAGAGAGCGACCAGAACAACCCCGCCCTTCTCCCCCCCCCCCCCTGCGAACACTGCCCGCGGCTCTTCCACCACCGATTAGGCCTCGCAAGTCATACTAAACACAAACATTAACGAAGATAGGAGATGAATGACTAGAACCTGATACTCGGACACGAGTGGGTGCCGACGACGACGACGACGACTACGATGACATATGCATATATATATATATATATATATATATATATATATACACATATATATATATACATCTTTATACATATATATATATATATATATATATATATATGTGTGTGTGTGTGTGTGTGTGTGTGTGTGTGTGTGTGTGTGTGTGTGTGTGTGTGTGTGCATACACTGAATGGTTCACAGTGAACAGATTAACATCTTTTCAATCACAATTCACTTTTAATTCCGTGCCATCGCACTCGAGACTGAGAAGCTCGAAGGAGGTACATATTGGAAATTGAAACGTGGTCGAGCCGAGGACTCGAACTCAGCTCGGACATGACATAGTGTCATTGACTAAACTCATTACGCTATCGCTTTATAGCGTAACGAGTTTAGTCACTGACACTTTGTCACTTCCGAGCCGAGTTCGAGACCTCGGCTCGACCACGTTTCAATTTCCATTATGTACCTCCTTCGAGCTTCTCAGTCTCGAGTGCGATGGCACGAACTTAAAAGTGAAATGTGGTTGAAGAGATACACACACACACACACACACACACACACACACACACACACACACACACACACACACACACACACACACACACACACACACACACACACACATATATATATATATATATATATATATATATATATATATATATATTGATGTATTTTGGTAGCAGGTTCTCAGGTAGACAATTTTGATTGATGTTCACAGCATCTGCGTTCACGAATGTTTTGCTGAGCAGTTCTACATTTCTGACGATGGAACGGTGAGCAATGGGTAGCTCCCATAAAATTTGTCTGAAAGACATAGAAAGTTCTTGTAGACGAAGAACATTTTATTAACAAGCTATCGACCTACATGGGTCATCTTCAGTTTCTGATAGAGACAAAGAAGGGAACAGTTTATTTATGAAACCAAGGTACAGAATAGGAGAAAAGGGGATCCCATTTGTGAACCTGCCTGAGCCGTATGTCGTTCGTCTTCTTCTCTAACAATCTTATAGATGTTGTGGATGTTTCTGAGGCTAGGAATTATGTACATGTCGGTGATTTAGGAGTTGAGAGAAGGGTTATCGTTTCCAGGGGAAAAAAATAATTTTTCTTTTTCCAGAGCCATTTTTCATTTTTTCTCAATTTCACCAGTGCCATTTTTTTTTATTACCAGAGCCATTTTTAATACTTCCAGAGCCATGTTTTTGCAGGTTCGATTTCCTTCAAACTATTGGAAGGCTAACTCATTACTCATGTGCATATGTATATATATATATATATATATATATATATATATATATATATATATATATATATATATTATAACAAATCAACCTTTAATTTGGGGGGAGGGGATGGGTGAAACTGATCGGCAGACACAGCGCCTCTGTTTCCACTGGCAGTGGTTGGGGGTGGAAATGCACGTCAAGCCTTGCAATACACCGTTAGAGTACCATCACTGCCCCGATCCACTTCAAGCCAATCTAGGTTCCACGAGCGTATAGTAGATTCATACTTTACTGGTTTTCGTTTTCCTTGGCCCTTGCCCGTAGAGTTTGAATTAGGCTTTGCTGTTCCAGAAATGGTTCCTACGGTCAAAACGCTCTCCCTCGATTCTGAAAGGACTGAATCTGAGGGCAAACCATCTTCACTCATCTTCACTCGCTTCACTAGAAATCGCTCCATGATGTACGATCATCGAAAGTTTGGCATAGACGTGATGTACAAACGTAAACCTAGCTACCGTAAACCTAAGCTAGCTAACGAATAATTTTTTATTTTTTGTATTTCTTATTCTCCCTCCAAAGATCCATATTTATGAACTAAATATATCATTATCAAATGTTCATATTTATACTTAA
>NC_134819.1:40078969-40081469 GCF_046742065.1 Oratosquilla oratoria | reverse complement strand
TTATGTAATGCTTAATGTTATTCACAATTACCTACTATGTTATATATACCTAGGTTTATGTTTCAGATTACATACAAGGTAAATCAAGCATGCCACGAACCAAAGGAGTAGTAGAGTTATCTGAATTTCAGCGAGGTCGTATTGTGGGTCCACATGGAGGTGGAATTAGTCAGCGCAAAATATCTGAAAATCTGTCAATACCCTTTTTTACTGTTAATAGAGTGATCGTACAATTCACTAAAGACAGCAATAAGGACACAAAGACTCATTCTGGTCGTCCTGTTCCCTCAGAAAGAACCTTGCGTCTTGTCAAAAGAAATGTCAAAGATCCCAGAAGAGCCGTCAGGTATCTCCATAAACTGGGTTACTATGGCAGAGCTGCAAGAAAGAAACCACTCAATCATTCAACCATTATCAAGCGCAGAAAGGATTGGGCTGTTGAGTTGGAGGAGAGACCTTTGACCTTTTAGAACACTGTCATTTTCTCTGATGAGTCACGATTAGCATTATTTTCTGACAGTGGAAGAGGGTGGGTCTGTAGACTATGTAGTCAAGACTTTGACCTTAAAAGACTGCAGCCAACAGTGAAACATGGGGGCATTTCAATAGTAGTGTGTGGTGCAATTTGGAGTGATGGTCGATCAGAGCTTGTGGAGTGTCAAGGAAACATCAGTTCAGGCAAATATAGCAAATATGTTTCTATATTAAAGGAAGGACTCGCTCCAATATTCCCCAGTGGTAGAATGAGTAAAAATGTCTTCCTATTTATGGAAGATGGAACTCCTTGTCATACTGCTCAAGCAACACAAAATTGGTTGAGCCAAAATGCGATCAGGAAATCTCCATGGCCAAGTCATTCTCCGGATATTAGACCGACAACATTCGCAAAATGAGCAGGAAGCTATCTTCAAACCCCGAACTCTTAGGATTACTACGGGAAACATGGCAAGAGATCCCTCAAGATGATATTCGTGAACTAATCACTAGCATGCTTAGAAGGGTCCTTGCACTGAAAAAACAAAAGGGATGTCAACCAAGTATTAGTTATTCACATTGTGACCATTTATAAGCACTTTAATTGTATCAATTGCATGTTTGATAAATTAAACGATTTCTCTTAGTGTCTATCCAATTCTGTCATGTCTGAATATGTATATATATATATATTATATATATATATATATATATATATATATATATATATATATATATATATATAATGTACATACATTATATATATATATATATATATATATATATATATATATATATATATATATTGTGTGTGTGTGTGTGTGTGTGTGTGTGTGTGTGTGTGTGTGTGTGTGTGTGTGTGTGTGTGTGTGTGTGTGTGTGTGTATTCATATGTAGGATATATGTTACATCTTGCCTCCTCCATATACTTTCATAAGTAATTAATGAAAGTTTGATTTGATTTTGCCTTTGGTACCTTATGAAATGTTCATACTCTCAAAACATTTCTATAGAATTATAATTGTCATAAGCACTCCCCTACTACATACATTAATTTCTCTCATATCTTCTATATGCTAATTACTTAACTGTAGACGAAACTGTCTTCCCTTGTGTTCAAATCTCTATTATTTATTGTCCGTCTATCAATTTTCCGTAATCTTGTTTAAGATTGTTTAACGAGTTTATTGCTCTGCATTTGTTCGATTACTTTTCTTGTTATGTATATTGACAAGACATGATGCCATTCCTAATTCAAGAGTTACTTATAAAAAAAAACATTGAAAACAATCAGCTATGCACTTTCCTTCCTTCCTTCCTTCTTTCCTTACGTCCTTCCTCTGCATCTCCCCTGTTATTCAATCCACTGGTGCCAACTTTATTACTTGCAACATTTTTGCATGTGTGCCACCTCCCCTCTTTCAATTTTCTTATCACGTCGTTCAGTCCCCCATTCCTTGTAAATACTGGTAATCCTGAGAATCCATTCAGCGTTTAAGCAACTATAATATACTTTTAGTTGGTCATTCGGCCATCTGCAATTCTTTCCCGGAAAATCCTTCATCTGAAACATCCTCCTCTCAGTCTCGAAGATGTTCCCGCTTGCCGTTTTCCTCCGAGCTTCGTTAGGAGAAGTGCAACGCGACCGACGACCAGACTCCTCGGGACAAGCCGACGTGGGACATGGAAGCCCCGAAGAAGAGAACACTTAGGGACCAAAGTAGCGGCTTTGTAAGAACATAACAATTGCTCTGGAATTCAGGGAGCCTCCTGTAAAAATACTACAGTTGATGAGGACTTTTCTGGCGCTATTCGTTACGGAGTATTGGTTCGATAGAGACCAATGCTCAAACTTCTTCGGATGGTTAAAGTCTAGGGGATCCTCGTGGTTCGTACTCACGAGGAGCAATCACTGGCTTTTGATTCTAGAGGAAGTCCTAGAGAAAGACTAATAGTGCGAGGTACCTGCCGACGCCTCTGCTCACGGAGTAGTAAGTCCCACAAAGACCGAAAATGACTCGAGCAT
>NC_134819.1:40071469-40073969 GCF_046742065.1 Oratosquilla oratoria | reverse complement strand
GTGAGTCCGGACCTTAAAACCAGGAAACAGTGCATTAGCGCCATGAATATATCTAACACAAGATTACGTTTCATTACTAGGACGGTAACGAATAGAAGTGCATAGGTAATTATCAAAATCTATCTAGTAATACTTAGACCCATCCTTGACAGAGAAGAATGACCAAAATGATACATGGACTCAGAAGTTTGCCTTACGAAGAGAGGCTTAGGCACCTTAACTTACACTCTCTGGAAAGACGCAAAGTGCGGAGTTATCTGATAGAGGTGTTAAAGTGGAGCAAAGGCTTTAACAAGGGTGATGCAAACAAGGTCATCACATTAAAACAACAGGGCAGGACTCGCAGTAATAGATTTAAACTGGACAAACTTAGATTTAAGAAGTGAATAGGCAAGAGTTTGTTTACTAATAGGGTGGTCAACTAATGGAATAGACTTAGTAACCATGTAGTAGGCGCTGAAACTATCAGTTGTTTTAAGAAACAGACAACTTTATGGATGGGGGTGACAGGTGGTGATGGATATGGGACTCCCTAGTGTAGGCTTTATGGTTTCTTGCAGTCTCCTTCATTCTTATGTTCTTATGTTAAGCACAACTTTTCATATATATTTGTATGCTTAAGTTACATACACATACACGAAATTTTGCGTTCAACCCATCTCAACTATGACAGTACAATTGGTAAGTATACGAAAGCGGGAAAGTATTTGTACAACACTGAATGGGTCCCAGTAAACAGATAAACATTTTCATCAAACACAGTACACTTTAATTCTAAGCCATCAACATCGAGAAACTCGCGGAGGCCAACATGCAGAAACTGAAATATGGTAGGGCCAAGGATTCAAACCCGGGCTAGCAAGTGACAAGTGTTAGTGACTTCATTGGCTGCGCCATCAAGAGAGATATAAGTTGAGCGCAACTTTTCTTATACATTTGTATGTTCGAGTTACATACACATATACGAAATTTTGCGTTCAACCCATCTCAACTATGATAGTGCATTTGGTAAGTATACGAACGCGGGAAAGTATTTGTACAACACTGAATGGGACTCAGTGACCAGATATACATTTTTATCAACCACATTACACTTTAATTCTAAGGCATCAAAATCGAGAGACTCGCGGAGGCCAACATGCAGAAATTGAAACGTGGTACGGCCAAGCACTATATATGCACACACACAAACACACACACACACACACACACACACACACACACACACACACACACACACACACACACACACACACACACACACACACACACACACACACACACACACACACACACATATATATATATATATATGTGTGTGTGTGTGTGTGTGTGTGTGTGTGTGTGTGTGTGTGTGTGTGTGTGTGTGTGTGTGTGTGTGTGTGTGTGTGTTGACTATATTATGAAAAAATAAGACTGAGGGTGGAAGAAGCAGACGGGGAGTAATAGGAGAATTTCACGCTTTAACGTTTCGACCCGCACGGTCTTGATCACAAAGCTAACAACTCAAACATAACAGGAGGTTTTATACATGGACGGGTCATCTCATGGGACGCTTCGGAGAGATTGTTATTTTATAGATAAAAAGGGTGATGGGGTTTTTGGACCTTAAAAAATTATAGTGTACATAAAGCAACCATTAACACTTAACACGATGCTCCCTCACTTCTCAAAGTCCTTCACAGTTACTCGCCATCTTCGTCTGTGCTGTCCACTTTGGCAAATGCACTTCCATTTCCACTTCCACTTCCACTACTACAGTATGGCTTCAGGGTCATCCACTTCTTCCTCTTCCGGCACTGGTTGCACAGGTGGTTTATTTAAAAACTACAACATGGTTGTCTGGCGTTATCTTTAAATTCAGTCTGCATTTGAGTGTAGCAGAAAAGTGTGTCCATACACTTTCTTGTGATTGTGGTGCTTCGTTGAACATTTGAGTCGTGTTCTTCCAGCTTGGCAAAACCTCTTATTTTCCTCAATGCTTCACTGATAACATTGGCTGTGAGCGTCCATCCTCCCTCAGCCTTGTCTGCCGCTGCTGCTATTGATGCCGCCAATTCTGCCTCTTCTATTTCCCTCTTGTTCTCTGTTTCGATGTCCAGCAGGTCTTCATTGCACATTTCTTGTCTGTGTGACTGAAGCAGTTGATCAATGTCCTCTTCCTCCAATTCATCAAGGCCTAAATCCTGGGCATACCTGATTGTGTCCTTATTTGCCTTCGAAACGATGTCGTCCACAGCGAAGCCTTCGGAGGAATGAACAAACTAAGGACAATTTTTTTTCTAAACAATATACATACATTTCGTTGGCACTTAATCCCAGGACTACTTGATGAAGGTTACAGTATCTTTTATTGCAAAATTCTACCAGAAATATCGCAGCGTCTTTTTCTCCTCGTTCGTTTTCTTTACTGCAGCAGCCATCGTAGACCTCAGGTAGTAGACCTTGAACGTTTGAATCAACCCCTAGTCACAGAGAGGCAGGAAGGCCTTCTAGATGT
>NC_134819.1:40061469-40068969 GCF_046742065.1 Oratosquilla oratoria | reverse complement strand
ATACATTTCTGTTCATATATAATTTCTATTTTCTGTTTTACTTAAAACATACCTGTGTCTTCCTGCATTGCTTCTGGTCCGGGCCAGTGGGCGGGATACAGGGATGACCCATCATCCATGAGCTAAGATGGGAAAGGGGGTGGGAGTATGGTGGATGGGAGTGGAATGGGTGGGAGTAGGTGCGTCCCATTGATTTGTTTACTTCCCTCCTAAGAGTGAGAAAGCTCTTGGTGTATATAATATATAGAATAAAATGTTCCAAATAATCATATGAAACCATCGTGCAGTTAAAACGATTCCATCTTCAGAAAAACCATACTATTGCTTCTATAGATGTTCTTCCAAAAGACCAAACCTAACCTGTCTATTTCAATGGTGGAAAAAAAAAGTATTGGGTTTCTCTATTTTTCGAAATAAAGCTTTCAACGTTTTTTTCTTTTTCAAGCGTTTTCAAACAAAGTAAAAAAAAAAAAAAAAATCCCTCGTTATTATTTTGTTTGAGTTCCTATGCGCGAACTACTTTTACTTTTGTCCTACAGCCGGACACAAACAAATCCTTTCACGTCATTTCTCTAATAAACCTTTTTGACATGGTGACGCTCGCTTCTGTCTATGTGTGTGCTTGTGTGTATATGTGTATGTGTGTATTTGTGTGTGTGTGTGCAAGCGTGCGCGCGGCCTGTGTGTATGTCTTTGTGTGTGAGTGTGTGTGTGTGTGTGTGTGTGTGTGTGTGTGTGTGTGTGTGTGTGTGTGTGTGTGTGTGTGTGTGTGTGTGTGTGTGTGTGTGTGTCTACGCGTGGATGTGTGTGTGTGCGCGCGTGTATGATTCACTATGGTCTTAGATCACGTGTTGGACTCGTGATTGACAGTTATTAACCTTCCGGATGAGAGCTCAGAGTTCGTATGACCGATCTATGGGTTATACTGTGACCTTACACGCACATACACAACCACCTCCCCACCCACGAGAGTTGGATTAACACCCCGCAGCGAAGCGATACTGAAATTATTTCAGCTCTGGGCGGGAGTCGAACCCGGACCGCCGTAGTGGCAGGCGAGAACTCTAACCACAGCGTCACGATGTGGATATGTGTGTGCACGCGTTTGTGTATGCGTGTGTGTGTGTGGAGGGGCGTGTATGTGTGTGTGTGTGTGTGTGTGTGTGTGTGTGTGTGTGTGTGTGTGTGTGTGTGTGTGTGTTTGTGTGTGTGTGTGTGTGTGTGTGTGTGTGTGTGTGTGTGTGTGTGTGTGTGTGTGTGTGTGTGTGTGTGTGTGTGTGTGTGTGTTTGCGCATGTGTGTGTGTTTGTGCATGTGTGTTTTAGCCTCATTGTAATTGTGTGTTTGTGTATTTACCTCATTGTAGTATACAGAAAAGTAGAGTGCGTGTGTCCGTGTGTCTATAGATTTGTATATGCGTACATACAATACGTTTTTGCAATAAAAATGACACACATTACAGAAACTAGTCAGAGAATTTTCCGTGGTCATTTTCAAAGAGAAACAGACTGAAGGATTTAAGGGTATGGTCGGGGACATCCGACACGTCCAGGAAATTGGCATCATTCTACAGTGCACACAGGGTACAGGTTGCTTCTATTTCAAGTGGTTAATATGGCAGAACCTCTCTTTGATACGAATGTAATATTCAGTAAAGGAAATTAGTTTTATTTTATTCATTATACTTAATCATGCGGCTTGCACCATTGGAACACATAAGAACATAAGAACATAAGAAATAAAGGAGACTGCAAAAAACCACAAGGCCCACACTAGGCAGCTCCGTATCCATCACCACCTGTCATCCCCATCCATAAAGTTGTCTAATCGTTTTTTAAAACAACTGATAGTTTCAGCGCTTACTACATGGTTACTAAGTTTATTCCATTCATCGACCACCCTATTAGTAAACCAATTCTTGCCTATTTCCTTCTTAAATCTAAATTTGTCCAGTTTGTACCCATTACTGCGGGTCCTGCCCTGTTGTTTTATTATGATGACCTTGTTTGCATCACCCTTGTTATAGCCTTTGATCCACTTGAACACTTCTATTAGATCACCCCGCACTCTGCGTCTTTCCAGAGAGTGTAAGTTTAGGTGCCTAAGCCTCTCTTCGTAAGGCAAATTTCCGAGTCCTTGTATCATTTTGGTCATTCTTCTCTGTACTGATTCTAATGAATTTACGTCCATTCTGTAGGACGGAGACCAAAACTGTACCGCATAGTCAAGGATGGGTCTAACTATCGCTAGGTAGAGTTTAATAATTACCTCTGCACTTCTATTCGTTACCGTCCTAGCAATGAATGGAAGCGTCCTTGTGTCACACTAGCTTAGTTCTGGGCTCGAGTCCCGCACTTCTCTTCGATTTCAAGCAGTGCCTGTTATCTGCCCCATCAGTCCAAGGGTAGAGAACAAAGGTGATGGCTTCGGCCGAAGCTAATCAGCGCCTCCAGGTGTAAGCTCCTCATCTTCTTCATATATATGGTTTGCTCTGTTTAGGTTGATCATGCAAGTGTGTATTTTGTGTGTACACCTTCATAAACGAGCTTGTTTCACAGAACTGTTTTACTTTAATCTTATTGTCATCATCATTATTGTTTCTGCATATCTTAAACCTAATCATTATTTGAATTAGACCACTTAATTTAGTGGCTCCACTTCTGTGTGTACCTGACCACGTGCCCGTGTTTATGACAGCGCAGTTTTTAGGCATCTGTTGTCTTTATTCGTGTGTGCTTTTCATTTACTTGTTCTTGTTTTTCTTCCAAGCTTCACATGTTTTTATGGGTTCATACTTATCACAATTCCTTTTTCATTGTGTGTGTGTGTGTGTGTGTGTGTGTGTGTGTGTGTGTGTGTGTGTGTGTGTGTGTGTGTGTGTGTGTGTGTGTGTGTGTGTGTGTGTGTGTGTGTGTGTGTGTGTGTGTGTGTGTGTGTGTGTGTGTGTGTGTGTGTGTGTGTGTTTATCCTTGTTTTCTATTTTTTACATACGTTACTTGTTTTTCTTAGTTCATATTTACCACACCCATTTCTCTCTCTCTCTCTGTGTGTGTGTGTGTGTGTGTGTGTGTGTGTGTGTGTGTGTGTTGCGTGTGCAATTGCTTCCACACGTCGCCGTAAACAAGGCACTGATCGTATACCCGAGCAGTCTTCGCCAGAGCGACGCCGGCGTCTGTCTTGGGCGTTCCCATTCACCCAGTTCCGGCTTTCTAGTCGACCAGACGCCACCCGCTCTACCCTTCTGAGAGTCCTTCCACCCACCCTCATCCCCAGCTTCTCTCCGTTGATCCCTCCCTCCCTCCCTCACTCACTCCCTCTCCACTAGATCCTCTTTAATCCTCATAAGTTTTTATTCCTCAACTCCTGGTTCTCCCTCTCAAGCACTTCTTCCTTATTTTCATTTACCCATCTCCTCCTTATGCCAGATCCTCTTTAATCCTTCTAAGTTTTTATTCTTCATTCCTTAGTTCTCCCTCCCACGCCTTCCTCTTCCCTAACCTCGTTCATCCATCTCCTTATGCCTTTCGCGCATCCAAGTTTCCGAAGAAAAAATCTCCTTTACAACTGCTTATGCAGCTGATAATGTGGTCGGCAATTTGCTTTATCAAAATTCACTTAAGTGATTGAATTCACATTATTTCCAATACGAAAATTTATTCTATATTGTATCAAGAAGCAATTATTAGTCTGCCCAACGCTGTAGTAACATAATAGTATATGAAATTCACGTCATTAAATTGACTTTAGGAGTAGATGCTAAAACCTATTTGCTCTAGTGTCGAACTGGAAGACTTGCTATGAATATGTGCGCAAATAATCAAACGCTGCCACCTTTTGTAGCAGGCGCAACGCTGAAATAATAATGCTACATGTAGTGAGTGTATGTTATTAAAGTAATATCAGTATGTGTAGGATTGTAAGGGATAGTGTTATTCTGTTAGAAACTAGACAACAGAGGAGATGCCACAGTGATTAATGAAACAGGCTGGCAGCAGCCTATGTAAAAGGAACAACTGTCCTATGTTAAGGAAGTGGTATATAGGAATTATAAAATATCTTTCAGTGCCAAAGGACCATTAAGGTAAACGAAATGGCTATATAGGAGCCAAACCAAAAATAAAATCCCAGATGATAGAAAAATTAATGACTCACATTATCACCATAAACATAATAACCTTAATATTATTATGTACTACGAGACGCCTGATGCTACAATGTAAACAAACACATATACGACAGGGTACATACATTATTGTAATACTGAAGTTATGAATATGGTCTACTTTACGTCCTATGATAATGATACTATAATAAGTCTTTCAATCTGTCGGCTCAATTTTGTGAGTCTTGTTTTTGGCAAAGCAAAGCAATTCCTATCTCCTGAGGGGAAGACCCCAGGTTTTAGATGTCAAAGACTTCTCATTCAATCAATTCAGTCCTGAAGCATACTTTTGAGTAAGTGAAAAACATTTATTCAGATGAGTGGCTGCCTTCGGCTGAAGGTTTTAGAATAGACTTAACTCTGTCACTCCAGCTGAATAGTGCAGTTCTTCTTTATAATATATATATATATATATATATATGTATATATATATATATATATATATATGTGTGTGTGTGTATATATGAATACAAGGGTATGTATATGTATATATATAAATATATATATATATATATGTATATATACATATATATATAAATATGTATATATATATATATATATATATAATCTTTGTATATATGAATACAAGTGTATGTATATGTATATATATATGTATACATGTATATGTATGTAAAGACAGACAAATATGGAGGTGAGGTGGCAAAATGAAACGTTAAGGCTAGAGTATGGAGCTTTATTCGAAACGTCTGGTTCTGAATAAAGCTCCATACTCTAGCCTTAACGTTTCATTTTGCCACCTCACCTCCATACATGTATATATATGTATATGTTATATATGTGTATATATATGTCTATACATATATATATACATATATATATATATATATATATATATACATGTATATAAAGATAATAACAAGAAATAAGAAGAGTGACAATTGACACATGTGATTCAACATAAAGATTGACTTACAAAGAAACAAATTATATACATATGCATACATACATATATATATAATGGAAAATAATAATATCAAGAATAAATAAATAAAAATGGATGACAGATGACACATTTATTCTTATTATTATTTTCCATTATATATATATATATATGTATGTATGCATATGTATATAATTTGTTTCTTTGTAAGTCAATCTTTATGTTGAATCACATGTGTCAATTGTCACCCTTCTTATTTCTTGTTATTATCTTTTATGTTGAATGTCCTTTTTTTTCACCTTGTCATTTGTCATCCTTATGGTTTATGCTGTGTGACATTTTTTCACCTGTTTCAATTGTCACCCATTTTATTTATTGTTTTTATATTTTTGTTTCTTTGTAAGATATTCCTTTCGTATTTACGTTGTGTGACCTCTCCTGTTTTCTATATTATTATATTTAAGTTATTCTTTGTTGTGACACTATGTACTTTGAAAATGTCTTAATAGACGAAAACGTTCAGTATTCCGATCTTTAATTTCCTCGTGGTTACAAGCAAAAATCTTTGTTCACGTGTTTTATGTGATTACTGTTGCATATATATACATATATATATACACACACATATATATATGTTTTGTTAAAAACAACTGCGCATTCGGCACTAAAAAGCTTCTTAAGTAGACTTTCAAGTTTTCTGAATGTAGATTTCTGTTTTTCACAGGACAGACGGAAAAATAAATTTCCAGTAGACATTAGGAACTTTTGTTAAGAAAGAATATACAGACGTTTCGCTAAACGCAGTTAGCATTTTCAATGTAATAGAGACAGAGAGTACAGGACATAATAAACATATAAAGAAAGCTCTGGAAGAGGTCACAACATAAGACACGGGGGGAGGTCACGACGTAAGATACGAGGAGAGGTCACATTACATGTATGGGATGACGGGGGGATTTTGTCACTGTGGGGCAAATGTCATTGGACAAGAGCTCTTTAATCGTTCCCTTTTCTGATTCCTTCCTTCCTTCAACCAAGTTTCTTCCCAAAGACAAATTAAATTTGATTAATTATTACCCTAACACCATTAATAAAAAGGTGGTAAATGTCCACCAAAGGTTAAAAAAAGAGCAGAGCCAAGGGGTATATTCAATTCCATGTAAAGGTTGTAACTTAGTTTACATCGGACAGACTGGAAGGGATTTGAACACTAGGATGATAGAACATAAACGTTTCATTAGATATGGACAAGAGAGCTCAGCTGTGTTCCAACATGTTAAGCAATTTAAGCATTGTTTAGATTGGGACAAAGCTGAGCTTAATTATAAATCTAAGTGTGAGTTCAGGAGAAAAATGGTAGAATCTACCATTATTGAATATCAGCCCAATATGAATATTTCAAAGGGGCAATGGTCCCCGGATATAATGTCCGGACTTTTCATCTCTAACTTACTAAAAACACATTTACCTCCTGACCTCACATACGGAGCGAGCCGAGGGTAGAGACCTCATCCCATGTCCCCCCTTCTTATGTCAAGGTTGCTACTTAAGTAACACACTCTCTCTCTGAATTGTATCTACTGAAGAGGATTGCAGTTTGCAATCGAAATATATAGATTCCCCGTTTCCAGTCTTTTCTACTCCAACAGTGGTTTCTACGTGATTGACAAATGTGTCATTACATTTTTCACCTGTATAATATATATATATATATTGAAAGGGGAGAAGCGTAAACACCAGACTCAAAGCGGGAAGTTTAATGCCCAACGTTTCGGTCCTAGTCCTAGGACCGTCTTCAGAGGTGTGAAAATATACAGTGTTCAAATGAGCTATTATACTGTCCGTGGTTGGAATTGGGAGAGGCATTCCACACTTAGAAGCTGTCCGGGTCCCCCTCCTCTACCAGTCGCTACGAGATGCAGCCTCAGCACTCTACCAACACGTTAACGAATCACAACACAATATTGATTGGGAAGGAGCTACAGTGGTGCATAAAGACAATTCAAAGAAAAGGAGACTATTCTTAGAAGCATGGACGACAAAAGAAGTCAGCGTAAACAGGTGCATAGATTTAAACCCAATTTACCTGAGCGCTAAAAGCGCAACATAAAGTGGCCTCATTTCAAACCACGTGAGCGAGAGAGAACAAGGTGAACAAAAGTCATAGTGTGGGTGATCAAGTGTTAATTTATCTCCTTTCCGTGCAAGTGCGTAGTGTACTTTCAATGGTCACACAAATGATATTTCATTTTATTTTATTGCACTATTTTATTGTATTTTATTTTACTTTATTGCATTTTATTTTATTTGTTTATTTCCTTTGCGGATACCTTCGTGGCATTTTTTTTCTATTATTACATTTGAATGTATTGCATTTTATAGTATTGTATTTTACTTTATTTTATTATATTTTATTGTATTGTATTTTACTTTTTTGT
>NC_134819.1:40051469-40056469 GCF_046742065.1 Oratosquilla oratoria | reverse complement strand
CAGTACAGCTTAATGAAGATGTGTACATGTATACACCTGACCATGTATTTTGTATGAATGGATATGGATACGACCCCCCTGCCAAGGCTTCTCGACCCCCCAGGGCGTCGCGACTCACCGGTTGGGAACCCCTGGTTTAGGAAGAAAGTCAAGCATAAGTACACAAGGGAGAGGGTGGTGAATGGAAAGGTGGTAGATAGAGCGTTAATAGACTATATAATGGTGACCAGGAGTATGGTAGCAAGAGTTAAGGATGTACATGTTCTAAGGGGAGAGTGGGGGAATATCAGATAATTTTCTGGTGGAAAGTAAATTGAGAGTGGAGAATAGGTGAAGAAAGAGGAAAAGGGCAGAAGGTAGGGAGATTCTTAGAGTGCATTGCTTAAATGAGAAAGAAAAAGGAGAATGAGTATAAGAAGAAGCTGAAAGAGGAGTGGGAGGGAGTGAAGGATTGAGTAGAACTAGGAGTGGAGGAGGAATGGGGATGGTTCAAGGAGGGAGTCATAAGGTGTGCAAAGATGGTATGTGGAACAAGGAGTGCGGGAGGAAATAGAAGGAAGGGTAGTGAGTGGTGGGATGAGGAAGTAAAGAAGGGCGTAGAATAGAAGAAGCAGGCTTTCATAGATCGGCTACAAATTAGGACGAGGGAATCGTATGAGTGGTACAAAGTAAAGAGAAGGGAAGTTAGGCATAAGATAAAGGAAGCAAAGAGGAGAGCAGATGTGAAATGTGGTAAGAGTGTGACAGAAAACTTCGAAAGTAATAAAATGATGTTTTGGAAAGAAATTAATGGAGGAAGATTAGGCGAATCAAGTAGAGAAGAAAAGGTAAAATGTGCAGATGGAGAGATGATAATGGAAGAGAAGGAAGTGAGAGGAAGATGAGTATTTTAGGAAGTTGCTAAATGTGAAGGAGGAGAGGTAGTTGTAGTAGAAAGCGCTAAGAAAATGAGAGTGATGAGTGAAGACAATGGAGGAGAAATAGAGAAAGATGAAGTGAAAGCAGCTGTTAAGATGATGAGAGCACGTAAGGCACCTGGGTTGGATGGATGCCATGCAGAAAGTCTGAAGGAAGGTACAGTTATGGTGGACTGGCTGGTGAAGTTATTTAATGTTTGTTTAAGAGAGAGTAAAGTGCCGGAGGATTGGAGGAGTACCAGTATAGTTCCGCTTTACAAGGGAAATGGGGACAACTGTGAGTGTAGTAGTTTCAGAGGGATCAGCTTGTTGAGCGTAGTTGGGAAGGCTTATGGGATGGTCTTGATTGAGAGGATTGGAGAGGAACAGAGGGAGTAATTGGTGTGGAACAGTGTGGGTTTAGGACAGGTAGGGGTTGTGTAGATCAGATTATTGTGGTAAGACAGATATGTGAGAAAGCTATAGGAAAAGGTAAGGATGTTTTTTGGGGCTTTTATGGATTTGGAAAAGGCTTACAACAAGGTAGACAGGAAGACATTGTGGGAGCTATTGCAGATATATGGGATAGGAGGAAAGCTGTTAAGAGCAATCAAGAGTTTATACGAGAGTATTAGAGCTTGTGTTAGGATTAGAAATGGAGAAAGTGAATGGTTTGAGGTAAAGGTGGGACTTCGTCAGGGCTGTTCAATCTTTACATGGATGGGATGGTGCGAGAGGTGAATGCAAAGGTAGTGGATCAGGGGTTGAAGATGATTAAAGAAAATGGAGAAAAGTGGGAAATAATCCAGTTGTTGTTTACTGACGACACTGCGCTTGTAGCAGGATCAGAGGAGGTATTAGGGAAGTTAGTGACAGAGTTTGAGAAGGTGTGTGAAATAAGGAAGCTGAAGATAAATGTGGGCAAATGTAAGGTGATGAGATGTACAACGGGAGAGGGTGACAGCAGGCTGGAAGTGAGCATTAAGGGAGAGAGACTGTTGAAAATCACTTTGGTTTTACTCTTATTCATTTTTAAACCTATTTTGAGACTTTCTTTTTGAGATCACTCAGCATATCTTGCAAGTCTTCTGCTCTTTTCTGAAATAAGAATAATGTCATCGGCAAACCTTAGGTGGTTCAAATGCTCGGCATTAATCTTCAAACCTTTCTCTTCCCAACTCAATCTTCTGAAAATCTCTTCCAAACAAAATGTAAATAATTTGGGTGAAATGGTATCGCCTTGCTGTTCTCCTTTCACAGTTTTCATCTTTTCTGTATCTTTGTGTAGTCGGATTATAGCGGAACATTTCGCATAAATCTTTTCTAAAATCCTTACAATCTGCTCGCTTGTACCCTGCTTGCGTAACGAGTTTAGTATTGCTATTTGTTCTACCGAGTTAAAGGTCTTCTCGTAATCTACAAAAGCTAAACAGATATGTATATTGTATTTTGTCGTTTTTTTTTTTTTTTTTTTTTTTATCGCCCGCAAATGGTCTAAAGTCGAATATTCACTCCTAAAGCCTGCCTGTTCTCTCCGTTGGTTTTCATCTAAAACTTGACTTAGTCTATTTGTAAGGATCTTGGAGAACACTTTATATACATTTGATAGCAAGCTAATGGGTCGATGTTACTAAGGTCCTTCTGGTCTCCTTTTATATGAAGCAAGATCACTGTAGCATTGCACTACGATTCAGGAACGTTTTCCTAACGTAAGCACTGGGCGTTTAACTGAGCCAATCTAATATGAAATTCTTTCCCTGCGTATTTCAACAGATCTATCAATAAACAAATTTCCCTAGGTGCTTTTCCTCGTTTCATATTTTTAGAGAAAATTCTACTTCTTCCTTTGTAATCTCTGCTACACTACTAACGTCAACAGATAAATTTACTGACTCAGCTACGGTTTTTCACGAGTAAAGTTCTTGGTAAAATTCTTCTACTCTTTTTACCATTATGTCTCAACATTTAATGATTTCTCCATTTCTATCTTTCAAACACATCATTTGCTGTCTTCGTAAGGTATGTCTGCGCTCAGTTCCTTTAATAATTTTGCCTTTTTGAATAGTTTCCTCTATTTCATTCATGTTTCTCCTTCTTTTCTCTGATCTTTGCCTTTTCTTGATAAACTTATTTTGTTCTACTCCTATTTCGTCTCTCCTGCTTTTAATTTGCATGGGCCTTCTTCTTATACACACACACACATATATATACACACACATACACACACACACACACACACACACACACACACACACACACACACACACACACACATATATATATATATATATATATACATATATATATATATATAAATATATATATATACGTAACTGAAGGCGGAGAAAATATACGAGGAATAATGGAAGAATTTTACTGCCTTAACGTTTCGACCTTTAGGGTCTTGATTAGAAAGCAAATGCTTTGTGATCAAGACCCTAAGGGTCGAAACGTTAAGACAGTAAAATACTTCCATTATTCCTCGTATATTTTCTCCGCCTTCAGTTACGTAGGTATATATATACATATATATGCCAAGCATATATATGCTAAACTGGTAAAGATTTAAACTTGAGAATAAGCAAGCATTAATATAGCATCAGAACAGGGCAAATATCATGTCGGTTGTATGTATATATGAGGAATTTTAATCATTGCATTGGCTGAAACAGGTTTAAAAAATTGTCTTAACTAAAATTATTATGGAGAGCAATATTATTGAATCATATTATATAAACAGTATGTTTGAGAACAAAATGAATAAGAATATACAATGTGCTTTTCCATGTTCTTTTTATTTTATTTTCTGCTTTGTTCTCTAGGTATTGTTCCTCTGAAAATGTCTTGATTAGACGAAAACGTTCGTTCAACAATATTTTAATTTTCCAGTGATTTTATATACATATATATATATATATATATATATATATATATATGCATACATATATACACACTTGTTTATATGTATGTATGTATTTATCATTGTATATATACAACTAAAATCTCAAGCGTGACTTCTTCTATTGGTTCATAGGGTTCTCTTCTTCTTCCCTTTATAATTTATTTTATTGTTTCTGTGTTATTATCGATATGATTAAACTGCATCTTGCCAATTTTTGTGTTTATAGATTGATTATATTACCTGCCGTCTCGCGTCGTTTACTCTTTCACTCGTGATTTTTTTTTTTTTTTTTTTTTTTAAAGTTGGATTAGACAAATATATTTGGACGAGGGAGTTTACTTCACAGTAGATGTTTTAAAACTGTCTCGTTTGATTTATTTCCTATCTATTACCCTGGGTAACACATTGTTTGCTTTCTTGAGTTTTTGGGTTCTTTTAACTAATCTTTAGGTACTGATTTGAAATACGGTATCCATTTTTTTCTAATACATCAAGTTTCTATTTTATGATATAATGAATAAATAATGTACAATAATTACTTGGTCAGAAGTGAAATATAAGATAGCATTACACTTCATTGAATACATCCAATTAATTTTCAAACATAACGGATCAAACAAGCACAATTGTACTCGAACTACATATTTATGGAATGAACTTCCGCTTAGAAGAGCGTCTGTACTTTTTCATGTCTATACAGTCTCTTTGAATAATGCAACAGTAGTCGGCCATCATATGTGTGTTCCATCGACCTTGATATCTCTCCTCCATAACCTTGATATTTTGATGAAAACGCTCATTATGTTCATCGCTCACGTCTCCCTGATTAACAAGAAATTCATTGAGATGGTCCTTGAGGAAATAAACATTTATACTAATGTTGCTGTCAAGCAGTGTCTCAACCAAATCCTTGTAGTTTGCAACCTTTGTATTTCCTAAAAAAAAAAAAAAAATCATTTCACAAAAGCCATAAATGCATGCTATGCTTTTTTTTCGGTCATGGAGCTTGAGATGTTTTGACATTTCATTAATTTTATGTTTTGTCTCCTTTTGCCCTCTGTTCTTTGGCGTAGATTTTCAACACATGGTTTACATACGTTGTGTGGAACCCATGATGTATCCTGATTACCAATTTTGAGTTTAAAATAAGCCGAGTATGATCTTTTTACAAACTCACTACTATTCATTCCCTGACTTGGCAT
>NC_134819.1:40028969-40046469 GCF_046742065.1 Oratosquilla oratoria | reverse complement strand
AGCAACGTTAGCTAGCTTCCATTCTCTTGGGACATCTCCAGATATGATGGATTTCTTGAAAATAATTTCTAATGAAATAACAATCTCATTTTTCATTTTCTTTAAGATTAGTGGATGACAACCGTCAGACCCTGGTGTTCTATTAACTTTGAGTCTCTCTATACACCTTTTAATTTTTTCTTTTGTTATTTTTACCGTAGTAAAGTTTACGTATACACACACACACACACACACATATATATATATATATATATATATATATATATATGTATGTATGTATGTATGTATGTGTGTGTGTGTGTGTGTGTGTGTGTGTGTGTGCGTTTACATATGCAACAATAGTGACAATCTACTAGTTAGTATAGATATTTGCAAAAACCACAAAAAAAAAACGGAATACTGAACGTTTTCTTTTATTAAGACCTTCAGAGTACAAAGAAATACAATAGACGAAGGCATAAATATAGTTATAAGAGGAAGACAGGCAAGGTCATGAAAATAAATGTGCACTTCGTGGTATGCCTTAACACTAAATAAGTTTAACAATAGTCAATAAGTACATATAATGAATAATAAATATAAAAGTATAATGTAAAATCAAATATATATAACAGTGAAAGAATGAATAAATGACAATAATAAAAATAAAAGTGGAAAAACAAAAATGAGAGTTGGTTGTAAGAAATCTTTATAAGGGAGCGTTATGACAAATGCATCGTGAATTTAATAATTTCTAAGATAAAGTGCATGAAATTAAATGTACAAAAATGAGAATAATAAATCAAAAAGGAATGGGACATATAACAAAAGTGACAATGGTCACACAAAAAAAACATCATGGAGGAGTTTCACAACATTTTTATACTATCTTGTTGATGATAGAATTGTCTAGTTTATAGTTTGGGCTTATATTATAAACCCACACTTAAGTTAATGTTTTCATCATAATCCTAAAAAGAGTTATGATGAAAAATTTAACTAGACAAATCTTAAACAAAGATGTTCATGTTACATCGATCAAACTGGCAAGGAGCTGAAATTTAGGTTCAGCCAGCACAAATACAGTGTTAGAACAGGCCAAGCATCAAGTAGCCTATTTGCCCACACAAAAGGCACCAACCATTCCAATGATTGGGACCATGCGCAAGAAATTGTTTCTTGTCGTGTATATATATATATATAATATATACATATATATATATATATATATATAATATGTATACAAATATATATATATATGTATATATATATACATATATATATATGTGTGTGTGTGTATATGTATATATATGCATATATATACATATATATATATATATATACATATATATGCACACACACACACATATATATATATATAGATATATATATACATATATATTTATAAATGTGTATATATATATATGTATATATATATATATGTATATGTATATATATATATGTATATATATGTATATGTATATATATACATATATATATATATATATATACATATATATATATATAATATACATATGTATATATACATATATATGTGTATATATATATATTATATATATATATATATATATATATATGCTAATAAGAACACGGGTACGTGTGTTCACTTATGCAAAGTAGACCACTTGGAAAAAGAAACTAACGAAGCAAAGCGCTTTCGTATGTTACATCTTCAGTGTATTGCACTGAAGATGTAATATACGAAAGCGCTCTGCTTCGTTAGTTTCTTTTTCCAAGTGGTCTACATTGCATATATATATATATATATATATATATATATATATATATATATATATATATATATATAGATATATATATATATATATACATAAGCATTGACAAAAACTTACAGTACAAAGAATGGCTCTATCTCTTCTAAAGAATTTCAGTGAGTTAATATACTGTAAAGAGAGAACGAAATGATTTATTTACTGAAAACGTACAGACACTGACATCCCCACACATGATCATGTAAATCAATTATTCAATACATCCTACTACACAGGCCCTTTTATAACTTCATTAAACAATCAGGAATATTCGATATAACCACTGACCAATTGCAGTATGCAAACGAGTCAGGATTACCAGCATGCACTCACCATGACCAATTTGGGTACTTCATTCATATCAATGATTGTGGCGCTATGACTTTATGTGAACTTATATATATATATATATATATATATATATACATATATATACATGTATATATATATATATATATATATATATACATATATATACATGTATATATATATATATATATATATATATATATATACTGTATTAAACACGACAGCATTTGGCACTGATTAATCTTCTTACTGATATTTTCCATTTTTCTTACAGTAGATCTTATTTCGGGGGGGGGGGGCAAATACAAGCTTTCCGTAGTTTTCCATATTTTATTTGACGTTTCGACTTCAGGGAGTCATCTTCAGAAAAGTTCACAAGAATTAAGTCACAGATTTACAAAGCTACATGATGCACACAACAATATTGTACCGACAACGTGGATTAAATATAGGCCGCTTGGGAACGTTGGAAGGATCTTGACCCTCTGCGTAGGCAGAGACTTCGCCTTAGAGGGAGAGGGGAAGGGGAGGGAGAGGGTGGGAGTCAGGTATGGTAGATCGTCACATACGGACAACACGCTGGTCAAGTGGGGGGTTGGTGAGGTGGAGGAGGAGGAGAGGAATGAGGGGGGTGTTGCTGTCGTTGGACTCCAAATCTGGAGGAAGAATTAAATAACGAGATGGTAAAAATCATATTGGATTGAATGTTGATTATTGGAACTCTCTCCCTTATGTGGATGGCTTTAAGCATTTTCAATTCTTTAATTTTGGTAAAGTGTGCGACTATCCTAGTGCTTTCCACGATAGTTTCCCTATCAATTACAGGCTGGTGGCATTGGAGGTGGTGTTGTTTAATTGCTCCTTGTAAGTGTAGGGATAACCGTCTACTTAGTTGGCATGTCGTGAACCCAATGTATGTAGAATTACGGGATGCGCAGTCCCCAGAAGTATAGCGGTATTCATATATAACATTGGTTCTCGATAATATGCCACCATTGCCAGACAGATTGTTTTTTATAACAAGGGAACAGGTGCGGGGGATGGCGTAGAAAATAGTTTCTCTTAGATTATCATAATCACCCTATGGCATATGATTTCTATGTATGATGTCGTTTAACTGTTTCTCATCTTGTCGGTAAGAGCTACAAAAAGTATTCTGATCAAATACAGTAACGGTCTTGGCTTCGTCCGGTGTTTTCACAGCAACCTTACGTTCTAGTAAGCCCTTAGTTACACTATCAAAGTCTTGATTAGAGTAACCATTATTCACTAGCATCTGGTGCAGGCAAGTATGTTCTAAAAATAACACATGCCAAGAGGAACAAATGAAAAGTGCCCGCCGGACATATGCCCTAATAACGCCTTTCTTATAATTAGGAGAACATTCACCAAGACCGTTCATGCATTTACCGTTGTCAGTGGGCTTGCGATACACCATAGTTTTAAAGTTATCAGATGTCGCATCCACCAAAACATAAAAAAAGGAATGTTATTGTTAACATTGAGCTCTATTAAAAATTGTATCCCTGAAATGGCTTGGAGATTAGATCTGAGCTCTTCAATAATATGTACGTCAGAAACACAAAGATGTCATCATGGTTAGGGAATGTAAGGCTTCATTTTCTACGTAAGCATAAAGGACCCCCAAAGGAGAGCCCATAGCAACGTCACCTATTTAGACAAAAAGTTTACCTTAAGGGCATTTGAAAGGGGCTTCAGTAGTGCAATAAAAAAGCATCTCCTTCATGATAGTTACACCCCCCACACAACACACACACACACACACACACACACACACACACACACACACACACACACACACACACACACACATATATATAAATATATATATATATATATATATATATATATATATAACATATATACATATATATATATATATATATATTAATAAACATATATATTTATATATATGTATAAATGTATATACATATATAAATATATGTATATATATATACATATACATATATATATATTTATATATATATGTATATACATATAAATCTATATATGTATATACATATAAATTTATATATATATGTATATATATATATATATATATATATATATATATATATATGTGTGTGTGTGTGTGTGTGTGTGTGTGTACATATATGAATATATCACGTGAAAACCCCTGTTGGGGTAAAAAAAGACTGGAGACGGGGAATCTATATATTTTGATTGCAAACTACAATCCTCTTTGGTAGATGCTTAAGGGTAGGTATCTACTGAAGAGGATTGTAGTTTGCAATCGAAATATATAGATTCCCCGTCTCCAGTCTTTTCTAGTCTAACAGTGGTTTTCACGTGATTGACATATGTATGATTACTTTTTTCATCTGTAATATGAATATATATATGTATATACATGTATATATATATATATATATATATATATATATATATATATGCATATTTATATGTATATATATATATATATATATATATATATATATATATATATATCCCCTTATCACCTCAGCCGCTGAATTCAATAAAACAAATTAGCAAGATTTCAGTGGATGATTGCATTAACAATTTGAAGGTCACAAATCCTAAGCTCCCCTACATTTTTGGTCTTCCGAAGGTTCACAAAATAGATATTCCTTTGATGACTATCATTTCTAATCGAGACTCCTGAACGAGTAAACTTTCCAAATGGCTCTCAGACCTTTTGTCTTCTTTTGTTGGCCACTTTTCCAACTCTCACATTAAAAACTCCTTAGATTT
Source organism: Oratosquilla oratoria (assembly GCF_046742065.1). NCBI lineage: Eukaryota > Metazoa > Arthropoda > Malacostraca > Stomatopoda > Squillidae > Oratosquilla > Oratosquilla oratoria. The sequence continues at coordinate 40,041,637 of NC_134819.1, read as the reverse complement.
CATTTCCAAAATAAAAAAAAATAAAAATACAGGATGGCAGATTAATCAGTCTGGACATAACCTCTCTCTTCACTAACATCAATATTGAGGATGTTCTTATATTTTTAGAATCCAGACTGCAACCGTTTCAGGACAATTTTCCCCTCCCAGTCAACAAAATCATTGATTTAGTTCACCTCTGTGTTTCTTCCAATGTCTTTTCTTTCCAGGACTAATTCTTTAGACAGAAATTCGGTTCCATTAAGGATTCTAATTTATCTCCTATTCCAGCCAACTTGTACCTGGAGTACTTTGAGTGTACTCTGTTACCCACCATCAAACAGCCCGAGATGATTTGGTTCCGTTATGTTGATGACATTTTCTCAGCGTAGGATGATAGGTGGGGTGTGTTCGAGGTATTTCTGAACAAGTTCAACCAATAATCCTCCAACATTAAATTCAAAACCGAATGTGAAGAAGGCCAACAGATTCCTTTCTTAGATGTTTTAATTAGAAGCATTGATGGAGATTTATTTTTCACAGTTTATAGGGAACCTACCCATCAGGTAGTTATCATCACTTTTTCCGCAACCATCCCGATATAGTCAAGAAGATTGTTGCCTCCGGCCTATATATATATATATATACATATATATATATATATATATATATATATATACATACATATATACATACATACATACATATATATATATATATATATATATATGTATATATATACATATACATATTAATTTCTTCTTTTTCTCTGTAGTATCTTGCTGGGTATGATACTATTGATCCTAATTCTCCACGGCATACAAAGAAGATGAAAGAATATTAAAACAATTAATAAAAAGAAATGTCAAACCCACAAATTCCGATAAGAGAATAAACATAGTAATATATTATAAAAGCCAGAAAACCAGCCACCTGTTCCTACGAAATAGCCCAAACATAATTAAAGAGCCAACTCAACAATCGCATGTCATCTATAGGTTCACTTGCAAACTCCCAATCACCCAACTCCCCGCCCACGAGAGTTGAAGTAACGACTCGAAGTGCAGCGATACTGAAATTATTTCAACCATGGGCAGGTTTCGAACCCGGATCGCCGTAGTGACAGTCGGAGCCTGTGCTAACCCCGCCAAGGAGTGTGTGTGTGTGTGTGTGTGTGTGTGTGTGTGTGTGTGTGTGTGTGTGTGTGTGTGTGTGTGTGTGTGTGTGTATTCATGTATATATGTAAACAATCAAATCAATTGTTAAATGAACGAATCAATGAACGAACAATTAAGTAATTGAAAAAATTATTAATTAGTTGATTGGTAAATGAATAGATAAATATATAGACAAATAATCAATTAGATAAGTAAGTAAATAAGTAAATAGATACAAATGTATATATATATATATATAATATATATATATATATATAATATATAATATATATATGGAACATTCACAACTATGAAACCTCAGCGAACGAGTAGACTTTTCGAAACTAGGCTTGTCGTGGTGGCAAACTTCTTTGAAGTTGGTAATTGCATAGTGATGCTTCGACCTCCGAAGCCATGTTCGAGTCTCATTTGCAAATCAGCAACTCAGCAAAGTCTCGAGACACTCTGACGAAGAAAGAAAAAAGAAGAAACCTCACGATGAGGGAGAAGGAAGCAAGACGGCATCTAGATAGGACTGGCAGAGCGAGTGAAATATGACACTCTAGATTACTTTGATCGTGTTTTCAGGATAAGAGTTGGTATTCTAGAATATTTCATGAGTCAGTATTGCCGGGAATTAAATTATAGTAGGCAAACAATAAGGTGAATGGATGAAATCTTTTTTAAATCGGTAGTACCGGTAATGAAAGGGCATTGGATCAAAGAATAGGCCGATGGGTAAAATGTCGGATGAAAAAATGAGTAGAAAAAATTAATTAAAACTGAAGCACCTAGTTCTTTGAAACGTGTCACAAAGAGTACCTATCATGATTGTCATGAAGTATATGAGATGTAATGTTCACAAGTTTCAAGCACAAATGATTGAGGTGAGAAGGGTGTAGATATACATTTGGCCACAAAAGTTCCTGAACCTTTACAGAGACATTTGGTATCTGTCTGGTTTTTTATTATTCTAGATTGTAATGAAATTCAAGAAAGAAGAGTTGATTTTTAATCACATTAGGTCATTAGGTGATTGGTCAACAGAAACTGAACTAAAAAAGTTTCTACACATGAAAAGAATAGGAACGTATCACTTGAATTAAAGCAACTATGTAGAATAATTTCTGAAACTTATGTATTATTGAAATTGTTGTGGATGTAAGACTGAATTATTGAATATAATTTAATCGCTGATATTTAGGTAAAATAATCAATATAAATATTTTCTCCATTAGAATATTATACGTGTGTCGGCAATATTTAGGTGTGGTTTGGCAAACATGACAGAAACATGAAGAAAAGTTTTTCTTATACGGTTAGTTACATTACGGATATTAACTAGTATGTATCTTGCTTACAACCATAATCGTCACAGGATGATATGTGTTCTCATCCTATGAGGCAGTGAGCAGTGTATAATGAATCACCCTTTCATTATATCTTCATGTTAGAATAGCGTCGGCCTGGAGAGTTGTATTCCGGGAGTCATCCTATCATGCTTTACAACTAAATCTCATATACACATCTATTTGTTAGGTGTGTCATTTACCTCTTATGCATGATTAACTTAATGTTGAAATAATTTCTAAATGTATATACTGTACACATACATATAAATGAATTATGGCGGAAGGATCAGAATGAGAAAGCTAGTGTTTTATTCATGCGTATCGGCTTAGCAGCCATCAACAAAGTATGTCTTACAGGTTGCAGCATGGTAATATGATCCTACGTTCCAGTTTATAGTATTTTTCCCGTAGATGGGTGCTAAATCGAAATGTAGGGATAGAATACTCTAGCTCTCTCATTTGTCTTCTTCCTCCATAATCCATTTACATGTATGTATGTATATCGTCCTTAAACATCTTAAACACCAAGCTATGTATGTAGGGGAGGTAAATGAAGAGACAGATCTGACAAACAGGTCTGTATTTGGGACTTAAATGTGAAGTATGATAAAATGACTCCAGACCTTTGCCCATCTTAAAAGGGGGTGGCCGAGCCGAAGCTTACCCACCACGACGGATCCAGGAAACGATTGATTCTTACAATCCCCTCCACCTCTACCTTCTCTCGCCCTACCTCCACCTCAGAGTAATCAATGTGTCAGAGGGAGAATTACTCTATTTTCACGCTTTTCATTTCTTCGTCGATAGAAATATTTTCAATCCTGGGAATAAATTAAGAATGATTTAACTCCATTACTCTGATACGTCACCATTTGAGTGGCGTTAGCCAAACAAAATCTTTAGTTTATAATGAAAGTATTAAATTAAATTATAATGACTATTAGACCATCGAAGAAATTTGAGCTTCCCTACAACCTAGAATCTCTACTTAGCTTAGGAGCTCTCAGCCTATTTTTAACGTATCCCCCATATCTATGTAATGCTGTTCCCTAGTCTCCTGAAAACCACATTTCAACACTAAAATCAACCACTAAGCACAACAATTGGCCTGTGCCCCACCTCCACATTGTTTTAGCTAAATAGATTCGTGTAAAGGTAATCATAGCGAAAGTTACTGTGTTGTCACCGTAGTGTGAGTGCTTACTATTCCTTGACTGAGAAAAATGAAAAAGTTTGGCTGTACCTAGAATAAAATATATGAAGATCAATGCAGCAAAGATGTTACTGAGGCACAAATAACTCTTTCAACAATGACCTTGAAATCAGCCGAATAAAATCATCAAACATCATCCAATGCAATTCTTGTAATACACATCATCGTAGGGAAATGATAAAAAAGTATTCTAATTCTGTTTAATTGCTGCCGTGAGTTATTAGGGAGCTTCTTTGAGGTTCTCTCAATCTACACTACATAAAGCTGTGCCACATTTCATGAAGTATGTATGTTCATAGCCTTCCCTTTCATTCTTAAGTCTTCTTCTCATCCAAATAGGTCTAACTACGACATTCACATACTTCATCAAGGTCTCCAAATCCAGGCCTTCTCCCATTCCACTGCATCCCACACATGTTTAGATTTTGATACATACAGTACATATATACATATATACATACATATATGTATATAATATATATATATATACAGTATATATATACATATATATATGTATATACAGTATATATATATATACATATATATATGTATATACATATATATATATATACATACATATATATATACACACATATACATATGTATAATATATATATATATATACATATATATGTATATATTTTGTATATATGTATATATATATATGTATATACATTTTCTAAACAGAAATGTAGTAGCACATTTGTAAATTACACACAGGAACCCACAGTCGGAGAAAGAATAAACTTCGAATAAAGAAAAATCCTATATTTCGGCTATCAACTGTAGCCCTCTTCAGGAAAGTACATAAGATAGAGAACAGAGGGGACTTATAAACTACAGTAAGAAGAGATGTGGACAGTTGACCTCACTCAGGCGCGGGGCAAACTGGGGTGGCGGAGGAGGGAGGAGGTGAGGAGAGGGGAGGATGTAGTGTCCGCATCAACTTGGCTACTGCTGCGCGTGAGATATTGTCAGGAGTCCACTGCCCTTTAGAAATATTAATATTAGGGCATTCCTCAATTAATGCTGATTCGACTATTTTCCTCCTGAAACCGCAGTGGGACTTGAACACTAATCTGGCCTTACCCCAGTCGAAAGAATGATTCTTATTTTTGACATGAAGAAATACAGCCGAATTTTCTTGCCCATACCTAATTGACCTTTTATGTTCTGTCAATCTAGTGTTCAAGTCTCTCCCGGTTTGACCCAAGTAAACCAAATCACAATCTTTGCAGGGCAAACAATAAACACCAGGTGACTCAACTTCCTTCGGTTTTTGTTGAACGTTCACAATTTGCTTACGCACGGTGTTAGGATAGTGATAGGCAATAGTGAGACGTTCATGAGGAAACAATTTAGTAGAAGAACTGATGGTATTATTAAATGGAATTTTTAAAATGTCCTTAAAGGAGCGGTGAAAACTTGAGGGGACGGAAGTTTTAAAATGGTTGGCCCTAGCCTTACTGAGGGCTTGATTCAGAAACCAAGGTGGATAAGCCAACTTCTCAAGTTGACATTTGATCACCTCAATCTCATGGTCCAGAAGTTGAGGACTGCAAATCCTGAAAGTGTTGCCTCTGGCCTTTTCTTGAGGGCTTTCAGGATTTGCAGTCCTCAACTTCTGGACCATGAGATTGAGGTGATCAAATGTCAACTTGAGAAGTTGGCTTATCCACCTTGGTTTCTGAATCAAGCCCTCAGTAAGGCTAGGGCCAACCATTTTAAAACTTCCGTCCCCTCAAGTTTTCACCGCTCCTTTAAGGACATTTTAAAAATTCCATTTAATAATACCATCAGTTCTTCTACTAAATTGTTTCCTCATGAACGTCTCACTATTGCCTATCACTATCCTAACACCGTGCGTAAGCAAATTGTGAACGTTCAACAAAAACCGAAGGAAGTTGAGTCACCTGGTGTTTATTGTTTGCCCTGCAAAGATTGTGATTTGGTTTACTTGGGTCAAACCGGGTATGGGCAAGAAAATTCGGCTGTATTTCTTCATGTCAAAAATAAGAATCATTCTTTCGACTGGGGTAAGGCCAGATTAGTGTTCAAGTCCCACTGCGGTTTCAGGAGGAAAATAGTCGAATCAGCATTAATTGAGGAATGCCCTAATATTAATATTTCTAAAGGGCAGTGGACACCTGACATTATCTCACGCGCAGCAGTAGCCAAGTTGATGCGGACACTACATCCTCCCCTCTCCTCACCTCCTCCCTCCTCCGCCACCCCAGTTTGCCCCGCGCCTGAGTGAGGTCAACTGTCCACATCTCTTCTTACTGTAGTTTATAAGTCCCCTCTGTTCTCTATCTTATGTACTTTCCTGAAGAGGGCTACAGTTGATAGCCGAAATATAGGATTTTTCTTTATTCGAAGTTTATTCTTTCTCCGACTGTGGGTTCCTGTGTGTAATGTATATATATATATATATATATATATATATATATATATATGTGTGTGTGTGTGTGTGTGTGTGTGTGTGTGTGTGTGTGTGTGTGTGTGTGTGTGTGTGTGTGTGTGTGTGTGTGTGTGGAGTGGAGTGGAATATGTAGGGAATGGAATGGGTGAGAGTGATTTCTAAGCTTAGGTATGTACAGGCTTGATAATTTTATTTCAAAGAAAATTGTTACATGTTTTCCTACCCCGACATTTGGTCCATCTGTGACCTGAGGACTGTTGGTAATTTTCTCAGGCTTGTGTGATTCATCTTTCCGTGTTCCCTAAAATATTTTTACTTCTGTATATATACTGTCTGTATCTCCTTTACTGTATTCCCTTAATATATATACATATACATATACATATATATACATATATATATATATGTATATATATATATAAACTTATATATATGTATATATATATATATATGTATATATATATGTATATATATATATGTATAATATATATATGTATATATATATATGTATATATATATATGCATATATATATATATATATATATATAATATATATATATATATATATATATATATATATATATATATGTATATGAGTGACACCATTTCGGACAATATTTACACAGTATTTTTACTGTTTGGTGACAATTATCTGCTAATAGGGGAAGGCTGATCTTTTTCTCCATTTCACTATCATTACTGTTATTCCTCGTATGTTTTTCCCGTATCAATCTTATCATAATTACTCTTCCCCTATACTCCTGTCGCTGGGAATAAGAAACTCACCGCAGAGTTCATTTGTGTATCGTGAAAGGTGACTCATTAAATGGATTGAGGATACTTGTGATCCCCTTTTTTTGTGAAGAGTAAAAGCAATTTTTTCATCTATCCCTATTTACAAGGTTGAAAAGACCATTGATATAAACATGTACCCTTGAAACTACAGAAAAGCTATTTGGTTATCATACCACACTGGATTCAAATTACTTCTTTCTTATAAAATTCCATTCTCTATTGAATAGAATCGTTATCCTACAGAACCGGTTCTGCTCTTAAACACCTCTAAAAGCTCTCCTCAATTTCCTTGCGCCTCCTACATCAGCCATTCCTCACCCTCTCGGCCATCACCACTGCGTCCCAAGCATTGCTAACACAACAAACTCAATATGTCCAGGCTAGGGTACCAAATGGAAATCAATTGTATCACTAATGGGAGTCGGAAGAGGAACTGCTGCGGTCGGTGATAGGTGGAGCCTGACTCGGGATGATATGTTCAAGGTGGGAAGGGTATTGGTGTTCCGGTCTCACATGGACTCGTTTCATACATATCGACTTTTCGCCGTGCGCCGTCCATGGCACGACCTCGTGCTCTCAAGTAACCGTGGGTGTCTATGGACGCTTTCACACCTCACGGCCCACGGTGAAAAAACGATTCGTGTGACGGTTTTCGTCATAGAAATGAGACGAAAATAATTTGAGGTCGGGTGATGTCCATGTGACGAAAACGTACATATAGATAATGCAGAAGGTTTCACGGCATATGATAACTTTCGTTTTGATACTAGACTCTTAAGAAAGGAAAAATATTTTCAGTTTATTTGACGCTCCTCTTGACAAGAATATCCATCGGAATAATTTAGTAATTCTCACTGCAAATAATGAATGAATTTCTTCATGACAGACTTGTATGAATGAAAATGAAATTTGAGTTTATTTGAAGTTCCTCATGGCGGGAATATTCTCCGGGATAATCAAAAAAATCTTATTGTAAATATACATGTACTTTTTTTTAACGCAGAAATGAAAGGAAAACTGGAGTTTATTTGATTCTCATTGTGATGAAAATATGTTATTGAATTTAACAAATCTCACTAAGTTACACTGTAAAATAAAACGCTGTACCTACTGTATTAGAAAACAAACAGTGACATAAACAAAGAAATATATTATGCATTTATATACATAATCAGAGTGAGACTGACGGTGATGATAGACCTGGGAACGAGCGATGGAGTTGGAAATTGAGAGCAGAAATGGATAAAGGGACACGCTTGCGGTTAGAGATTGGCAAACGCTGTTTTAGTAAACAGGCTCACAAGGAAACACGCTAAACTCATTCGACACCATAACATACAATGTGTATTTCATTCTGGTTACCGCGAGGCAGTTTCTCGTAGCTGGCTGAAAATGTGACCTCTGGTCTGAACATCGGAACCACTCGATCGAGACCCAGTATCAGAAAGGGGATTTCTTCTTCAGCTTCATTAACCCATTCAACTCCGATGACAAGATGTCTTGTCATTTGGTCAAATAAAACAAAAAATCATAATAAAACAACAAAATGTTTGATGATCAAACAGCACCAGAAAAATATGACGTCATCAGTCCTCCTCGAGGAGGAGGACTGATGACGTCATATTTTTCTGGTGCTGTTTGATCATCAAACATTTTGTTGTTTTATTATGATTTTTTGTTTTATTTGACCAAATGACAAGACATCTTGTCATCGAAGTTGAATGGGTTAAAGACTTCCGTTCTTGGCCCAAGAGCAAGCGTCCACGAAGTGTGTTCGAGTTTTTGAAGGACGCTGAGGCACAGGCTCGTGCCCACGCCGAGCAGGAAAGGAAGTTTTGACCGTCAATTTCCACGGTGACCGATCGACCGTCCAACGGGTACAACTCAGTCGTTCCGTTTCCATTTCCGCTGACGCATATCGGAACGCTACCGCGGGGGCATAAACTGGAACATCCTTCTCTTTCCGTCTCCGGAAGCAACAACGGAACGGGGTTGTGCTACTTCAGTGCTGGAGCTAAGGCTGAGCAAACTAACAAGAATATGCAGCTGGAATCGCTTCGTTTCACACACAATTCTACTTTGTCGATTTCTCGTGGGAGGCTTAGCATCTACGCGTGATAAATGCATTTCTCTGTTCTCAGTAATGTCCCCTGGAACCCCGCCATCCCTTTTACCCCCCACCCTCGACTCTGCCGCTTCGAAGGGAAATGAGATATATTGAAGAAACTGGTAGACGTCAAATGATGCTGTGCCGCGTTCTGAGAATCCTGGTTCGAGTCGTCGTCGTTGTCGTGTTCTTCTTCTTCTTCTTCTTCTTCTTCTTCTTCTTCTTCTTCTTCTTCTTCTTCTTCTTCTTCTTCTTCTTCTTCTTCTTCTTCTTCTTCTTCTTCTTCTTCTTCTTCTTCTTCTTCTTCTTCTTCTTCTTCTTCTTCTTCTTCTTCTTCTTCTTCTTCTTCTTCTTCTTCTTCTTCTTCTTCTTCTTCTTCTTCTTCTTCTTCTTCTTCTTCTTCTTCTTCTTCTTCTTCTTCTTCTTCTTCTTCTTCGCGTCCTTCTTCGCGTTCTTCTTCGCGTTCTTCGTCGTCGTCGTCGTCGTCGTCGTCGTCGTCATATTTTAGTGGTCTGTTATTTCATACGCATTTCAAAACATGTTAGCAGTTTCATACCAGCTCTCCTGTTCTTTGTGTATATAATTCTCTCTCTTTCATGCTGTTTTGTATTCTTAAATCTCTCAGTATATCAAAAACGTTCCCTTGCATCGTTTCCAGTAGGATGATCATTGTTGTCATAGTTATTATAGAACTCTCCTTCATTTATATATAACTTTTTTATCACTAAAGTTAATTTTTCCTTCCAAGAAAGTCATTAGGTTACACAAGGAGTAGCTTAATTACAATCAAAGTCCTACTGTTACGCTCTGATGTCGGGGAGCCAGTATGAATAGCAGTCACCTACATGCGTTAGGGACTGAATTGCATTCAATCGTCAATAAGCATCGCTTCTATCCTTGGGGACGATATTGTACCGAAGAGGTGGAGCCAAGAAGGAGAAATGGAATGGCTTAAGAAGAGCATTTGAAAGAAGGAATACTAGACATCAAAAGTGAAATGCATTCTGGTTTCTGTTCAAATTAGTCTCTAGTCATAAAAAGAAGAGTTCTTGACTTTGGTTCGTAGGGGTGCCACCTAAATTCTTGGACCATTGAATGCATCAGATATATGAGATCAATGCTCCTAGGGTATTGGGAATCGAGCTGGGCTCTATGGGATCTTGAGACCGGATCAAAGCTGATCACTCTACAATTTTTCTTTCCCTCAGACTTCTAATTATTCTTTTTCTTGCGCCCTAATTTCATCTTCGTCTTCATTTCAAATGTTACTCAATTTGGTTTATTTTCATTGTACTCCGTGTTCTTGATTAATTTTTTCTCGACTTTTGTTATGTAATTTCGTTATCCGTTGTTATGTTTTTATTATCCATGTTCTTTCCAATTCTTCTTTCTTCAATATACTGTAATTTCTCTCTCTTTTTTTTTTTTTTTTGCTTGTCTACTTATCTTCTATTTTTATCTGACTACAATTCTTTTTTTTAATATCTTCTTTGCTTATCCCTGTTTCTACAAACCTTTCTGATACTACACAATGGGTGTTCAGATTAATTTCTATACCTACTTGACCTCAAAGTTCATTTGCTTTTTCGTCTTCGTCTTCACATTCATCTTCGACTTTGTTTTCGTCTATATCAATTTCTTGTCTTTATTTCCGTTTTCTGTCTTCGTTTTCGTTTTCATTTTCGCCTTCGTCTTCGTTTTTTATTTCGTCTTTGTTTTATCATTGTTTTCATTTTCATTACTTCGTTTTCGTGTTCTTCCTCTTCCACTTCAATTATTCCATACGTCTTTGTAGTTATGTCCGTCTTCGTCTTCGTCTTCGTCTTCATCTCCGTTTTCATCTTCTTCGTCTTCAACTACGTCTTCGTCTTCTTCGTTTTCATCTTCTTCGTCTTCAACTACGTCTTCGCCTACGTTCTCTTTCTTTTTGGGCTCTTTGTGGGCTTTTCATGATAGATGGAGGAGGAGGCCACGTTGCCAGCACTCCGGGAAGGCCACCAGCCCGCACTGCTTACAGATTGCCTCCTTACGACTCCAAAACAGAACTTATCTTGTCTTCATCCTCTTCTTCTTCCTCCTCTTTCTCATCTTCCTCCTACTTATCTTCTTCTTAGCCCATCTCGTCTTTCTACTCCTCCTTCTCCTCTTCTTAGTCATCTTCCTTTTCCCTTTCCTCCTCCTCCTCCTCCTCCTCCTCCTCCTCCTCCCTTCTTCTTGTCATCATCATCACCATTTCTCTCTTATTTCTTCTGCTCTTCTTTTTCCTGTCTCTTCGTCTCCTCCTTTTTTTTTCTCTCTTCCTTCTTATTTATCTTCTCTTTTTCCTATTCTTCCACCTCATCCATCTTTGCCATTTTTACCTCCTGTAAGCTTGATCGTTTCTTCAGTTATGTCGTCACGTTACATGTCCTGATCTTTATATATGATAAAACTGTCTACTTGCACTACCGTCATCTTATGGAATTACCTACGCACTCAGGATGTAAGCAATATATATTTGATTGTTATTGTCACCTTACTTATGACAAGGGGAAAACATATTTGTAAGTGTTAACTTGTTTACGTTCCGATAGGTAGGTTTCCTGCTCACCTACATGCAGATAAGTTGCTGTGGCCATAGAGCTTTGATTGATGACCCTATGGGAACATTAATCAGGATCTACGAGAATGGACTCGGTGATTGGGGACACAGGGAGGTTAGTGGACCCTTGGCCGTGTAGGGAGTGACGCCACGGAGGTGTTTCGTAGGGGTAGGAAGGACTCGAGACCCGTTGACATTGAGTGACTTAGTGACTTAGTGAACCAGAAACCAAGGGGAGAGGATTTAATATTGTACAGCGAGCTGATACCAGGTCCAATAGACAGGAGTAAATTGACCGCAGACGGCGACCGATGTTCTCTGATTGGTCAGTAGGGACAGCCCGTCAACGACACTAGCGAAGAGCGCAGAATGGGTGCGCAGTAAACCAGTTTGCCCTTTAGTATTTGTTTGAAGATTCAGTGCGGATCCCTTGGCGGGTTTCTCCTTTGTTTCCAGCCAATCCTGTTTACTCGAACGAATCTCCAGCGCGTCTATACAATACCACCGCATACCTTCTATGGTCCCTTGTTTAGTTGGATCTCAGCAAAGGGGATTTCCTAGACTAACCAATACCACCTAGTGGCACCTAGAATAAGCCTCTAACTTAATCCAACTCCGAAAAGTAACTATTGTCTCATTGGTTCATACGCTTCGTCAAAGAATTTGAGATGCCGCCCTTGCTGTCCTTCTTTCACTTTGCTACCGCTAGGTGGCTGGTGATGTCCCACCAAATACGTCGAGTTCCCTATCCAAAACACTCTTATTCATCATTGATATATAGTACCTTCAAGACCTTTATATTATTTCTTATATATTTTAGTCTGTCATGATACAAAAGAAGTCATTTTTTACCTCCTCTTTCTCTTTTCTTTTTGTTTTAGAATCATTATGTACTTTATTAGTTTTTACCTTTTATTTTCCATCTATCATTATCCAAACATATATTTGTATATGTTTGTGGGTGAACATGTGTGTGTGTGTGTTTGTGTGTGTGTGTGTGTGTGTGTGTGTGTGTGTGTGTGTGTGTGTGTGTGTGTGTGTGTGTGTGTGTGTGTGTGTGTG
>NC_134819.1:40008969-40013969 GCF_046742065.1 Oratosquilla oratoria | reverse complement strand
CAATGTGAGATTGAGGCTGAAGCGAGATTGTTCGAGGTCATTATGGCATTTTATCATGTTGATTGATAAAGACATGAAAGACAGACAAATAAAGAAAATACAAGAAAGGGACATGTTAGATAGTATAGAGACTTAGATGGTATGGGGACTTTTACATACAATGTGAAGTTAAGGCTGAAACGAGATTGTTAGTGGTCATTATGGCAGCTTATCACGTTGATTGATAAAAATATGAAAGACAAACAGAAATAGGAAATACATGGAGAGAGATATGTAAGATAGTATGGAAACTTAGACTACGTGCTCTTTACGAATGGTGTAAGGTTGACGGGGGATAATGGAGACCTGTTACGGTGATTGGTGAAAACGATCTAGGAAGTGTTTCGGAAATGGAAAATGAAAACCGAGATTTTGAAGATAAGAGGAAGAAATAAATAAAAGAGTCGTGATGTTATTGAGATAGAAATGGGTGGATGTGATGGCAAGTTTTGGGCTGAAACATCTAATGGTGCAAGAGGGATGTAAAGGTGGAGATGAAGGAGAACATGATAAAGCTTATGTTCCTCTCTAAAGTAAAGAACGAAGGATTTGACTATCACATAGTAACAAAATAAGGAACAGATAGGTAGCTTCGAGTATATATGTTAAAAGGGGAAGAGAAAATAGGAAGAAAGGCTGCAAGAGAAAGGAAACTTAGCGCAGAGGGTGAATACCTTTAGACACAGTATATAATGAGAGTAGAAAACGTTAACATATACGAACGCTGTTTATTAAATAACAGGTAGTACAAAGGTTTGGTTGATGAAGAAAAAATGAACAAAGAAAAAATAAATTACTGTTACAGGAAAGCGTCAAATAGTAAGGCGATTATAAAGAAACAAATGACCATCAAATGAAGCAAATTAGAGGAATAAGGAAAAGAATAAGCAGGAATGACGTTATGGAGTGGGAAAATTCTGGTGAAAAAAGTAAAGTAGATTTCTTTAAGATACCTAAGGTAAAATTCGTGTTTCACTCCTGCTTTCTTCTATGCTTAATGCTTTTGTGTACCTAGCTTGAAAGGCACGGAAAGAAGCATCCACCTTTCTTTATACAACACATTAGGCTGTGGCTTACCTAGACCCTTCCTTTTGAATGAATGGGTAATGTCTACTTTTGAGGAAAGACGCAGATGCTTGTGTATATGTATATGTATATGTTAATGTATATGTACATGTACATGTACATGTACATGTACATGTATATGTATATGTATGTGTATATGTATATGTATATGTATATGTATATGTATATGTATATATGTCAAATAACATAGATGTATTAGCACATGAGTTGAATAAATATTAATCCCCCTTTCGGAGAAAAATAAGCTGAGGTACAGAGCAAACCATATATTTCGACCACTGATCGTGGTCATCTTCAGCAGATATCTGTTTATTTTTCTCCGAGAGGGGGTTTAAGATTTATATGTATATATGTATATGTATATATATATGTATATGTATATGTGTATGTATATGTATATGTATATGTATGTGTATGTGTATACGTATATGTATATGTATATGTGTATGTATATATATATATGTCGTAACATCTACAGGAGGGGAACTATCAAAAAACATCACAGACTTTTTCACTACGTTGAACTTAGCAGGGAGGACTTGGTTAATTCTACCAAAATGATTGGAACCAGTGATCACTTTAGAAGACTACAGTTGCTTGAAGCATTCCATATGAGAGGCAAGACACAGGTCATTAATATCCAATCTAATATAACATCTAGTATACCATTGTTTTCCTCACGGCCTAGGAATCCTAACTATCCCCCTGCACCTCCTCCTCCTTCTCCCCCTCCGCCCCATCGACCTCCACCTTCGTCTTCTCTTCCTCCTCCTCCTCCTCCCCTTCCCCTCTTCCTCCGGCTCTTCCCCGCTCCCCCTTCCCGTGACCGCTTTCTTTTCCACCCCTCCCCTGACTTCTGAGGTCACACTGTTGGCCCCTCGGAGGTCCGACCGTCTGACCCATGCATATACTGTATACAACATACATCTCAAGCTTGTAACTTTTCACACCTATCTTTATATGTAAGTACCCGCCTTCTTAGCACTATCTTGTATTGTACCTTTCCTATATGTCACCAGAATTGTTCATGTATTATTTACTCGTTGCTGTGGGTAATTGTATTATATCTTTCTCATATATTATTAGAATTGTTCGTTTATAATTTTTGTACAATTGTCATCGTTACTGTTGTTGCAGTTTATTCTTGAAAATGTCTTTCTGAAGTCGAAACATTGAGCTCTACAATTAAAGGAAATGAAATGGAAAAATACGGAGACCTGGTTTCTATTCCCCCGGTTAATGGCAAAATATTAATTAGGAAAATTGAGAAAACTAGGAAAAAACTGAACAGCTACCTCAATGCTGTCGTTTTAAACACTACGCACAGTATATGTACTATATGTTGATATATGTACAGTATATGAATATGTATGTATATATATGTATATGTATATAGTTGTGTATATGTTATATGTATGTCTATATGCACGTACAAGACACACACATTCGCACGGCTGCTACTATGGAGGTCCAAGTACGAATCCCGGCCATGGCTAAAATAATTTCAGTATCGCTGCGCTGCGGGTTGTTACTCCAACTATCGTGGGCGGGGAGTTGGGTGGGTGTGCGCATGCAAGGTCACAGCTTTAGCAATAGATCACTCATTTACGAGCTCTGAGCTCTCATCTGGGAGGGAAATAGCTGTCGATCACGAGTCCAGCACATGATCCAAGATTATGATGGTGGTGAATCACACGCACACACACACACACACACACACACACACACACACACACACACACACACACACACACATATATATATATACAGTATATATATATATATATATATATATATATGAATGTATGTATTCCAAAAGAAAAGAGATCAAAGAAGAAAAAAGGTCTAGGGTGCATTACAAAGAACAAAAGACAAAGTTGACAAAGGGGCTTCACCGGGAGGCGAAAGCATTGTGTCCCTCGGCTTTATCAAGGATGGTAGAGGTCACCTTGACTTATAAGAAATTATTTGTATTTCATTAAGGGTCAGTATGGGAGAATCCGGTTCCTGGGGTCGGAGAGGATGACACATCTTTTGTCTTACGATAAAAGCAATAATGTTGTTAATGAGAATTATAACAGTAAGGTTGAATGAATCTATATTTTTAACCCACAATTATCTGGCAGAAGTAATGATGATGCTAGAGGTAATTATAAGACTATGGTTACATGAGAACATAAGAATGGAGGAGAGTGGAAGAGACCATAAGTCCTACACGAGGTAGTTCCATGTCCATTAACATCTGTCATATATACTCCTTAAAGGTGGAATGATACGTTTAACTCACTCTTTGATGTGTGTGCCTCTTTTCCTTTTTCTTCATACTGCCTCAAGGCTACTTTTACTTTATTCATCTCGTTTGTATATCCTCCTCGGAGTAAGGATCGAGATACTGTAAAGCGTACATGATGATCCATGGCGAATTAAAACTGAGTATGTTCGTATATTCATGTGGTATGGATTATTAAGAAGTTTGTGTTTGTGAAAGAAACCATTGGAAACAAATAAGAATTTGTGGTGAGCGCAATTCTCTCTCTCTCTCTCTCTCTCTCTCTCTCTCTATCTATCTATCTATCTATCTATCTCTTTTCATATTTCTTTACAGAAATGAAAATAATTATCTTCTTTTTAGTGCGTTCCCAATTCTAACTATTCTGTGCCTCTTATCATGACATCTTGTGTGTTAATTCCCTTATACAATGTTTCTTACATATTTTCAATACAAAATGAAGCTTATTCTCAATAACATGGAAAATAGAATTGAACACAAAATATGTTAAGGTGGTTGATATATACTGTTTCAAAAGTGCAAATTCAACGATAACTCAAATAAAACATATCTAACAAACTGAAGACTGGAAAAAAATCATCATAACACGTTCAAATGGATTAGCCATATGGCGAGAATGAAGAAAATGAAGGAAGACAGAGTGGCAATGAAGCTCAGCTGTGCAACTTAAAGCTGATAGGAGGCAAAGAGGGAAATAAAAAAAATAAAACGAGAGTACGAGAAAGAGGAAGAGGGTTGATAATTATGAAAGGTGAAAAGATGCCAACGCATTGCTGGAAGGGTAGAGGAAAAGACAGCTAGGAGGAGAACAAAAGACAGAGAGAGAGAGAGAGAGAGAGAGAGAGAGAGAGAGAGAGAGAGAGAGAGAGAGAGAGAGAGAGAGAGAGAGAGAGAGAGAGAGAGAGAGAGAGAGAGAGAATGATATGAGAAGAAAACTAGAAGGAAAGATGAAGTTCATTTACGTCCACTTCCGTTTTCTCTTGCTTAGTTTGGCGTTTTAATGAGTACCGAGTACAGGTCCACGTTCTTCCACTTCAAGTCTTGTTTTTATGAGCTGTGATATGTGCCCAAGTAGGGGACAAGGCGACCCCCATCCACTCTCAAGAGACTCTTCAGTTGAGAATGAACGAGAATTATGATGAAACTAATAGTAACGTCATCATCATTTTCGTCATCGTCATTGTTAGTGTTGTCATCGTCATCGTCATCGTCATCGTTATTCTTATCGTCATCGTCATCGTCATTGTTATCGTCATCGTCATCGTCATCGTCATCGTCATCGTCATCGTCATCGTCATCGTCATCGTCATCGTCATCGTCATTGTCATTGTCATTGTCATTGTCATTGTCATTGTCATCGCCTTCGTCTTCGTCTTCGTCTTCGTCGTCGTCGTCGTTGTCGTTGTCGTTGTCGTTGTCGTCGTCGTCGTTGTCGTCGTCGTCGCCATCTTCATCGTTATCGTCATTGTCGTTGTTGTCACTGTCTTTGACATTATCACTGCCATTACCATTGCCATTGCCATTGTTAGTATCATCGTAATCATCGTCGTCGTCGTTAGTTGTGTCCCTGATCGCATTTCGTTGG
>NC_134819.1:39996469-40003969 GCF_046742065.1 Oratosquilla oratoria | reverse complement strand
TAGTTTATTATTTTATTATTATGATTTTTTTCGCATCCGACCTAGATATGGACCAAAAGGTCTCCTGTCGGCATGCTTCGCCTTTGCAATCCTTTGTAAATGAATATCAAGGGAAAAATGCCAGATTACAAGCCAGGAAAAGTTTTATTCATAAAAATAAATGTGTATTCTCTATAGAAACATAATAATAATAATGATAATGATAATGATGATGATGATGATGATGATGATGATGGAAAAAAAATCGGTCAGGCCAGTGATTTTTTTTTTCATTCATAAAAAATGTGTATTTTCTATAGAAAATAAAACACAATGCAGGAGAATTAAATATAATCGGTCAGTCAATATGGCAAAGTGAAGCAAAGTCAGGAAAAAGGAAGAAAAGAGATGATAAGAAAGAACAAAGGAAAGAATCTCAAAGAGCTTTCAATGTATTAGACTCAAATATCTAAAGCTAAACGTGCAGGAGAGGACTTTCTTTGCAAAATAATGTCTTATGCAAACATGACGCAAATCCTTCAAACAGTTGTTAATAGCAATTTTTTTTATAGTCAAGAAACGAAATACGTAGGTAAATCCTGAAAAAGAAAAAGAAATATACCAATATATAAGAAAAAAATGAGAATAAGGCACTGGAAGCCATTTAGCTGCAACTGACGTTACTATTACCTTGGATGTTAGGGAAGCCAAGGCGAATAGAAGTCACTGGTTCTTGTTTTGGATCAAGCAAAATCTTTGCCACTGAAATAGAATTATATTGCCTTTGAGCCCTTTCTAGAGCTCTCACCCACTTCTAGTGCTCTTACCCCTACGGCTAAATTATATTGTCTATTCTCAGTCATTTAGTCAAAGTAATTGAATAACTAAGTAAATAAATGGAATAAGATAAATAAGATTTATTTGAAATAAGATTGATAGAAAATGAATAAGTAAATGAATAAATAAGTAGAAAAGTAGATAAGTAAATAGTTAAGTAAATAAGTTGATAAATAAAAAAAGAAAAAATAGATAAAAAAATAAATTAAAATAGGTAAAAGGTAAAAGGGATGCCTAGCGTGATTATAGGAATCAGTCACAGCCGAATAAAGCCATCGAATAATAGGCTTAGAAAAAGGATCAATTCAAATCACTGAAACTGAGCTGCTTACAGAAGTAGTTGGTACAATTTTTCATACTCTCCAAGCAGTTTCATTCAGAACAGAGAATCTTCCCCATTGAAAATGCTAATGATATGATGCTTGATAATCCATTT
This sequence comes from Oratosquilla oratoria, assembly GCF_046742065.1. Taxonomy (NCBI): domain Eukaryota; kingdom Metazoa; phylum Arthropoda; class Malacostraca; order Stomatopoda; family Squillidae; genus Oratosquilla; species Oratosquilla oratoria. The sequence continues at coordinate 40,002,717 of NC_134819.1, read as the reverse complement.
AACGTGAGAATGAGTTCGTCTTTCAATCAGTTTTCTGGTGAGTGATTTTGATATGCAGATGAAAATGTTGCGCATTGAAAGCTTTAGTGACAAAATGCATGGTAACAAAGACCTCTTTGTCAAGAATAGAATTCATAAAAGAAATTTAGCAGCGAACATTAGGCAAGAAGAGACGCAACACACCTCAGGCTATGACAGAGGAAAAAAAGAAGAAGATGCTGTGACACAAGATACAATACAAACTTAAATGTCACGAGGCTTATACGGAACAGCAAAACATCAAAATTCTCTAAGGGGAAGCCAGGCAGTAAAACTTGAGTTAGTTTGTAAACGACACCCAAGGGTAGAGCATCAAGTACAGACCATACAAGGATATTAATGACAGGAGGCGTAGAATAAGCACAACATATACAGAATACGAGTAGAATTGTTTGAAAAATAGCATCAGCGGTTTTGTTGGGGGGCAATCAATAGACAGCATTTCATAAGTGTGGTATAAAAACATGAAAATATCCAAAGCATAAGCTACCATGAAGAGGAAATGGCAAATAAAAAGGAGAAATTGGGACGTACTAGTTCCAAAGAGATCACAAAGAATGCAAAATGAACGATAAATGAAACTTATTATTAAGACCAAATGGAAACTAAATATGGGAACAGTCTGCAGACAACAGTCCATAACTTACTCGTAAAGAGCATAAGATAAAAGAAATATGTATGGTTTGCAAGGAAACAAATGCCAAGTAGGGTTTAATTTATGAACATTTAGTAGACAGGAGATCGTAATATGTGAACTATAAATACCACAGAATAAAAAAGAAAATATATTGCTGGTCATAAAGAACACATACTAACAGAAATTAATATTAGGCATCAAGAGGAAGCGGTAAATAGGGGTTTGATGAGGAACGATAGGTAAACAAGGGTGCTTAAGTAGATAAATAGCGCCTGAGGACTTTTCTGGAAAGCAGACGACGTATGTTGGATGTCGTCAGGAGCAGACGGCGACATGCGGAAACTGAGGATGAGGCAAAGGACAAACGGCATGCGGAGGTTGGGTCGACATGAAGAATGACCAACATGAGGAGGCTGAGCTCCCGCACTGCGATTTATGTCTTTATTTATTCTATATCAGTTGCCTTCCTACGATTCTATTACATTAAATGGGTATGAAAAAAGGCAGAAGCTAAGGACAGCATATAACATTGACACCTAATATTTAGAGGCAAAAATTTAGTTCATGATGATATGTAGATTTAAAAAATAACACAACTCAAGAGAGAAAGAAGTCGACAGTCATTCAGAAAGACAAAAACGAGACATAGCAGACATGAGAATACCAGATTCTAGGTCAGAAGTAATAAATAAATGCAACAAACACGATGAAAAATTAAAACAGAGGAAGGCTAAATGTGGGTCGGCAAAGCGAAGCGTTAAAAACAAAGAGCCTTTCGAGTGTAGGCAAACATCTAAACGTTAATCAGTAGCACGAAGGGCACACAAAACATCTAAACAGACGCTGAGTGTTTTGTAAAGAAGAATGGAAAGAAAAGTAAGAGTAGATTTCAAGAGGAGAGGGATGACGGTGGCTGTGGGCAAGCAAAGAGAGTTGGGGGTCTAGCCGGAGGACTCTGCCTGTGGAGCCGCAAAGGTTCCAGCCCCTTTAAAGTGTTGAAGCCGACAATGCTGCTGCTGCCCCTGTTGCTACTAGGCTCTCGTGGTGGTGACGGTGGTGGTGGTGATTGTGGTGGTGATTCAGCCGGTAAAAGTGCTGCTTTTATAGTTGTTTCTGCTTGGGGGGTGTTTAGAATGATCTGATTGGTGCAATTGGTGAGAATGATGTGTCTGTACAGGGGAGGGTAGGAGAGGAGAGGGGTTTCCTCTTGGTATTGATGTGTACCACTTGGCAGAGCTGAACTGATCACGATTTTTGCTGGCAGAAGCTTTTATCTCTGCATGTTTTTTCATAGCTTTATTATAGAACCTGTATCACTGGTGACAATTTTACAGATGCAGTTTGCCATTCTTTTGATATTTCCTGTGACGGTTGTTTTATTGCTGACATGATATCAATGTACCAGGATTTTATTTTGCTTTCATTTACTGTATGCTCTACCAACAGAACCAGATACTACATTACAAAGCAGCTCTTACTATCCTGATAAACTCCTAGCTAGGTTCCCAGTCCATCCATTCTTTCTGAGACCTGTCAGGGATATCTGTTCCGGTTATTATCTTGTGAACGGGATTGACTTTTGCTCAAGCTTGATATGTGTTAGTATTACTGACACTGTTGAGAATATATTTTTAGATTTGGAGATTCTCTTTTATGTATGTTTCATTGAATATGCTAGTAAGTTCAGCATCGAATATCTCTCTTTATATATGTATCCTCTCCTTCCTCCGACCCGACCTCTCGTCATCTTCAGGTCACTAGAGAGTGAGGGTAGTGATTGTCACTCCCTCCCTAGTTTCTTTTCCTTTGTAAGAGGTTGCTGTATAAGATAACATCCTCCCACCCACTTTGTGCTACTGCAGAGGATTGCAACTAGCAATCGAAATATATAGATTCGCTTATTAAATTCTTTCTTCCAACTGTGGTGTGAGTTGGGATAGAAAAACATCTTCACCGGTCCGGTTTCCATTTGATAAAACAAAGTTTGGGTAAAAGCTTAGGTAACAGTATGCATATATTCTAATGCAATTCTTGAATTCCTGCAGAAATATATCACACTTAAGTTTCGCCATATGATAGTCTCCATTGTTCGTTCAATTCAAAAGGTCGTGGCACTTAAATAAAAAAAAAAGTAAAAAAAACGAGATGAAGATAAATTACCTCTTTACGTACGCCATTGCTTTGCTTGACCAAAACAATTGCATTGTCAAACGACTTTCAAAATACTCCCTCTTTGAAGCAAAAATTAAGTTAAATGTCTAACCCCTGTGGGTAATTCACCATGGTCTTGGATTACGTGTTGGACTCGTGATCGAAAGCTTTTACCTTCCCGAATGAGAGCTCAGAGCTCATATATGAGTGTGTGTGTGTGGGGGTGGGGGGTTTCAAAAATAAATCATACGAAAATTGACTAAAATATATGAATCTGTTTTCCCTAAAAAAGCGTAGACTCAGAGGTGACTTGATCGTCTTTAAAATTCTAAAGGGAATTGACAACATCAAAAGTTACAAAATTTTTACATTGAATGAGAATCCGACAAGAAATAATGGTCTCAAACTGTCAGGAAATAGATTTGATTTAGAAGTGGATAGAAACACCTTCGCCAAGTGTGTAGTTAATGAATGGAATAAACCTCCTGCAGAGGTAGTGCAATGTAGTTCAGTTCGAAACTTAAAGATTTTAGATAAACACCTAAGCAAGATGCTGTAATGCCGACATAAAGCTACCACTAGTTATAGTGTTAGTGATAATTACCATTGATTCATGTAATCTTCTTAGCTAGTTGCAAGGAAAGTATTCTGTACGGCTGCAGTAATAATATAATTGCTTTTGCTGTTATTACTATACTGTTTGGCCTATATGCCGGTAATACTGGGGAAGCCATCATTGTTTATTGTATTCCTAGTGGTCACTAAAATGTGTCCTATGATACTGAAGTGTCATTCCTGGTAATGGTTACGTTCTCTATATATTCGTTGTCATGTGTGATCATAGAGGGATGATCGTAGAGACCTGACGAACGCCCATTCAGTGATATTAGTCGTAGTGATATTCTCGTAACAAGAGTATAAATATATACATATACATATACATATACATATACATATACATATATATATATATATATATATATATATATATATATATATATATATACATATACATTTGTGTGTGTATGTGTGTGTCTGTGTGTACATATATATATATATATATATATATATATATATATATATATATATATGTATATATATATATATGTATATATATGTATACATATCTATATATATATATATATATATTTACATATATATGTATATATATATATATATATATATATATATATATATATCAAAAAGTAATGTAGCACATTGGTAAAATTATACTAATGACCCACATTTGACCCCATCCACATATATCGATCACTCACTGTGATCGTCTTCGGCAGATGTGATTACATATATATATATATATATATATATATATATATAGATATATATATATATATATATGTGTGTGTGTGTGTGTGTGTGTGTGTGTGTGTGTGTGTGTGTGTGTGTGTGTGTGTGTGTGTTTCTAGAACTGTTACGAATAAATTTGCAGAGGTAATTACAAAACTGTATCATGCGTTAGACCCATCATTGACTGTGTGGTACAGTTTTGGTCTCCGTCCTATAGAATGGGCACCAATTCATTAGAATAGGATGAGAATGACCAAAGTGATACATGGGCTAAGAAATTTAGCTTACGTAAGAGGTTTAGGGACCTTAACTTACACTTTCTGAAAAGACGCAGAGTACTTGAGGGTTCTAATAGAGATGTTCAAATGGATCAAAGGCTTTAACAAGGGTGACTCAAGTAAGATCATCATATTAAGTCAACATGGCAGAACTCGCTGTCAAGGATTCAATTTGGACACATTTAGATTTAGGAAGGAAATAGGCAAGAATTTATATATCAATAGGGTGCTCAACGAATAGAACAGACCTGGTAACTATGTAGTAAGCGCTGAAATTATCGGTTGTTTTAAGAATCTGTTAACTTTATGGATGGGGATAATAGGTGGTAATGGACATGTAGTGTAGACCTTAAGGTCTCTTGTAATCTCCCTCATTCTTATGTTCTTAGGTTCATATATATATATATATATATATATATATATATAATATATATATATATATATATATATATATATATATATATGACACAGGTATAGGTCTAAGTTTATTCTTCACCGGTTTTGCTTAGAGCTTCTTTAGAGAAATTATGCTACTGGATGAAGCTGGTGGTATATATAGGAGACCCGACACCACAATCCCACCAATTAGGCAGGGGACGCAGGTGGAGTTTGGACAGAGACATAAAATAAATGAATGAATGAATAAATATATTCAAAATAAAATGCGTTTCCCAATCTTGACTTACAATGATTAAAAGTATAAAAATCGAATGAGAAAGCTGACGTGAGAGTAGAATGTTGTGAGTGTGAAATCTACCTGGCAAAAGATCATCGGATATTTCCCCACCGAGCCAGGTCGGCGCCGTCTCTGCGTTGCTCTTAATGGCTGTCTATTTCGCAGTGTATTTTGACAATTTTATATCCCCCACTTTTTGGTTCATGTTGTCTATCTCTGTCTCCTTGCTATGTCTTTTATTACCACTTTCGCATCTTGCCATTTAAGTAAATGATCTTCTTTGTCTACGTGGCGCACCAGTGTATTTGAGAGGCGATGGATTCTCAAATCCGCCTTCTGTTCTCTTATTTTCGCCAAAGTACGCCTTCTTACATTTGCTATAGGGGATCCTGTAGACTACTTAGGTTTGTAGTTGGTGTTATTAAGTGTCTTATTTTCTTACCTGTGTCATTAATAATCTCCAGACCAAGCGGCCGTAATACGACTCGAAGTGTGTGTGTAAGACTAGATCCCGGAACAATTAAGTATTGTCTGTCCCATCTGACTAGGTTCTTACGTCGCCTGATGTATTATTGTTATTTTTACTTATCTATTCATTTTTTCCATCTTTCTCGAGAATGCGCTTTGAAAGGCGTTAATAAGAATGCAAAAACGATCGGACTTTGTCATGGCACAAGCAGACAAGTGTGTTGGAATAGTTATTATAAAGAAAACAGACTACAATGAAAAAATGAAGGAAATCTAGATGACAAACACGTACAAGAATGTAGGAATAGGTTACGCCATTAGGATAGCTGAGAAATTCAAGAAAGAAGCAAAGAATATTTTATCCAGCTCAGTTAGGGGAGAAAAATTACTAGGTCTCCTCGAAGAAGCCCCAAGAACACCAACAATGAGAGGGATTTTAAAAGAGCACAAGCCAGGATTCCCAATGAGACCCATTACCTCGGGAAAAGGAAGTGCGCCTCATCTAGCAAAACCATTATCTGTAGCAATAGGGACAATCAGCAGCTTACATCTACTCAACTCCATTGATTTAATCACCAGATTGAAACACTTAGAATTAAACAAGAAGATGGCCGGTTATGATGTAAAAGCTCCCTTCACCAACATAGAGATTGAAGGGACAATGGAAGCAGTAATGAAGGTGCTGAATCAA
>NC_134819.1:39986469-39991469 GCF_046742065.1 Oratosquilla oratoria | reverse complement strand
AAGAGGAGAGCATATGTGAAATGGGGTAAGAGTATGACAGAAAATTTTGAAAGTAATAAAAAGATGTTTTGGAAAGAAATTAAGAGAGGAAGAGGAGGTGAATCAAGTAGAGAAGAAAAGGTAAAAGGTGCAGATGGAGAGATGATAATGGAAGAGAAGGAAGTAAGGGGAAGATGGGCAGAATATTTTAGGGAGTTGCTAAATGTGAAGGAGGATAGGGAGGGAAAGATAGTTGCAGTGGGAAATGCTAAGAAATTGAGAGTGGTGAGTGAGGAAAATGGAGGAGAAATAAGGAAGGATGAGGTGAAGGCAGTTGTTAAGATGATGAAAGCAGGTAAGGCACTTGGTCTGGATGGATGCCATGCAGAATGTCTAAAAATAAGGAGGTACAGTGATGGAGGACTGGCTGGTGAGGTTAGTTAATGTTTGCTGGAGAGAAAGTAGAGTGCAGCAGGACTGGAGGAGTGCCTGTATAGTTCCACTTTACAAGGGAAAAGGGGACAAGTGTGAGTGTAGTAGTTTCAGAGGGATTAGCTTGTTAAGTGTAGTTGGGAAGGCTTATATGAGGATCTTGATTGAGAGGATTAGGAGAGGAACAGAGGGAGTAATTGGTGAGGAACAGTGTGGATTTAGGACAGGTAGAGGTTGTGTAGATCAGATCTTTGTGGTAAGACAAATATGTGAGAAAGCTATAGGAAAGGGGAAGGGTGTTTTTTGGGCTTCTATGGATCTGGAAAAGGCTTACGATAGCGTAGACAGAAAGGCACTGTGGGAGGTTATGCAGATATATGGGATAGGAGGAAAGCTTTTGGGAGCTGTCAAGAGTTTTTATGAGAGTAGTAGAGCTTGTGTCAGGATTAGAAATGGAGAGAGTGAGTGGTTCGAGGTAAAGGTGGGACTTCGTCAAGGATGCGTTATGTCGCCCTGGCTGTTCAACTTATACATGGATGGGGTAGTGCGAGAGGTAAATGCAAGGGTAGTGGGTCAGGGATTGGAGATGGTTAAAGAAAATGGAGAAACATGGGAGGTGAGCCAGCTGTTGTTTGCTGACGACACTGCGATTGTGGCAGGATCGGAGGAGGGACTGAGGAAGTTGGTGACAGAGTTTGGGAGAGTATGTGATAGAAGAATGCTAAAGATAAATGTGGGTAAAAGTAAGGTGATGAGATGTACAAGGGGTGAAAGTGGCAGTAGACTGGAAGTGAGCATTAAGGGAGAGCGACTGGAGTAAGTGGATAGTTTTAGATACTTGGGTGCAAATGTGGCAGGAAAAGGTAGAGTGAAGGTGGAGGTATAATGTAGATTGAGAGAAGCGAGTAAATGCCTTGGTGGATTGAAGAGTGTAATGAGAAATAGACATTTGGATTGGATGCTAAGAGGAGACTATATGAAGGAGTGATTGTGCCAACAGCACTGTATGGGGCAGAAACGTGGAACATAAGGGAGGAAGAGAGAAGGAGTTTGAATGTGTTTGAGATGAGGTGTCTGAGAAGTATGATGGTGGGTTACTAGGCTAGATAGAGTAAGAAATGAGGAGGTGAGGAGAAGAACGGGGGTGGAAAGGGAGTTGAGAGATGGGGTTGATGAAAGAGTATTAGGATGGTTTGGACACATGGAAAGAATGAATGAAGAAAGACTAGTAAAAGAGGTATGGAATGCAGATGTGGAGGGAGTGAACATGAGGGGACGTCCTAGGATGAGGTGGATGGATGGGGTGAAGGGGGCTTTGGGGAAGAGGGGAATGTCTGTTGAGCAAGGACGGGAGTGGACAGAAGACAGGGGTGAATGGAGAATGGTTGTATATGGATGATGTGATGCATGAGGTGGAATGGGCGGAGGGATGGGGGTGAGGTAGTATGTGTGAGAAAAATTTGACGCAGGCTGAAGGGATTTCTCCCCGTCTTCTCCTTTTATGCATGGGGGGACGGAGAGGGGGGTCGCCGATTTAATGAAGCGACCTTGCTGTGGATGTGCTGTGTCTTGCGACACTGTTTCTGACCCAGGGCAGTGGGCAAGGTGCAGGGAGGACCCGTCATCCAGGAGGTGCTAGGATAAGAGGGAGGGTGGGGGATGTGGAGTGTATTCAGGGATGGAATGGGTGGGAATGGTTTCATGCCTTTTCCTTTTTGGCTACCTCCCTTGTAAGGGGGAAAAAGCCTTGGTATATGCATGTATATGTATGATTGTTATTATTATTATTATTATTATTATTATTATTATTATTATTATTATTATTATTATTATTATTATTATTATTATTATTATTATTATTATTATTATTATTATCATTATTATCATTATTATCATTATTGATATTATCGATATTATTGATATTATCGTTGATACTATCGTTGATACTATCGTTGATACTATCGTTGATACTATCGTTGATACTATCGTTGATACTATCGTTGATACTATCGTTGATACTATCGTTGATACTATCGTTGATACTATCGTTGATACTATCGTTGATACTATCGTTGATACTATCATTGATACTATCATTGATACTATCATTGATACTATCATTATTATTATTGTTTGATTATTATTATAATTATACTTATTATCATTATCATTATTATTTATTAATTTATCTATTTAATTATTGATTTAATTGTAGGTGAACCTATTCAGCTTAGGCATAGATTTAAACTAAAGTCTCCATATCTCTTCAGTTCCTTTTTTTTTTTCTCTCTTTGTCTCTGGTGGAAATTTTTTTTTTTTAATATATTAACGGTCTGAAAGGTTAGTAGAGGCCTCATCTGAAGGTCGACATATAAAAAGTCTTTATCAAATCACGCACTTCTGTTTGATGTATTTTCTTGAAACTCTCTTTTCATCCATGGATATTTCAGGAGAAGATGGATGTCCAAAGGAATTATTTTCTTTTCATGTAAGATCCTTTTGATAAATCGTCAAATCTGCTAAAATATGCATTTCACATAAATTTACTTTTCAATACAGTGTGTCGTCATAACAGGATATTTAAAAAAATAAATGGATAAATAAGTGAATAAGTAAATTAATAAATGAATAGATAAATTAATGAATATATACATAGATAAAATTATAAATAGATAATTAAGTTGATAAATAAATAGGTAAACAAATAAGTAAACTGATAAATAGATAAATGAATAAGCAAATAGATAGAAATAATTATTAATTAATCATTTAAGTAATAAGAAAAAATAAATAAATAAAAACAATTCAATATATTTTCTCAAACAAAAACATATGGAGACATAGAGTAAACATAAAGAAGATTGAGACACAATTTTCACACAATGGAATATATTTTTTTCCTTTGCTGTGATACGTTAGATGCTTCAGTTTTATCCATCACAGGTTGCAGGAAGAGGTTCGTTTGTACAATATAGTTATCACTTAGATATATGTTATAAACAGGTAATTAGAATTACGAAAATGTACATACACACACACAAACACACACACACACACACACACACACACACACACACACACACACACACACACACACACACACACACACACACACACACATGCATATACACTAACAGTACACACACACATTAGGCTTTTACAATACGTCTATCAAGTGACATGAATTTTGCCGTCATTTGCATATCCCACTCCTAATATAGAAATATATTCTCCGATTCGATTTAATAATTAATCTAATTAGTTTATCAAATATGTATTTTTATGAAATAATTATATATTTGGTGAACCTATCCATTAATATCTTGATTTATTCTCGTACAATTTTTAAATCTACAGCATTTATCTATTCATCGATCTATCTTTTATCAGTAAGCAAAATCTGCCCACAAATAAGTACTCACAACTGAGATAACTCTTGCACCTTTTCTCTGATCTCAAGGATCTCGTTCGTCTCCATTTTGGTTATAAAAACAAATGTTCCATGAGTTTTCTTTACTACCAGCATAAAAGTTAGGCTTACCTGAATAAAAGATAGCTGAGGAGTCGACGCTTGGTTGCTAGTAGCTTCCGGGAATTGGAGAGTTGTCCGGGGTTCGAACCCACAACTAATAGATGTCACTAAACAAGCCCACATTCCAACCTCGGCTGACCCGCAGAGTTTACTCATATACCATCATACTTAAAGCATTCTAAAACTCTTTCTCAGTTTCCGACTTTCTAGATGAGTCTGTGCTAGGGTGTTAGCAGCTGTAGATGGTAAAATTAATTATAGGTGCTGAAAAAGACCATTCCATGTAGTCATGTAGTAGCTGTATTCCCTGTGATCAGATATCATAGGATTGCTACACTACCTAGACCTGACTACATTTGGTACTAAGTTCAAGCTTCCTGAAGTCAAGTCAAGAAAAGCACACTGATATTGGTTTTTCTTTATGTCTTTGTCGAACAAATGATACCATAGTCACTCTGCAGAGAAAGATACTTGGTTGATATGGAAGGAGGAAAAGAAACGCCAAGATTGAGGACTAACTATAAAGAAACGTGTGTGTGCGTTTTTTTTTTTTTTTTGGGGGGGGCTAAGAGATTGTGGAGGCTGACCCTTGGGCGGATTGGACCTATGGGGATAAATGGGATGAAGACACTGGGTCTTGAAAGACTAAATAATGGTGATTGGTAGATTGGGGACGTCTTTATGGGGTGGACTATCTACAGCAGTGACAAGAATGTATTAGGGACGACAAGTGTTACTACTTACAGGAGAGAGAGAACGTGAACAATTTTACATACCTCAAGAGTATTTAGATGTCCATGGTTGTTAATGTTTTGGGGATCAGTGGCTGTTAGTGTTGGAGATGATATTGGTAGTTGTTGATACTCCTGAGTTAGTGGTTATTCTGCTCCATTATTAGTGGTCTCTGTTGGTTAGTGGTTGTTTCTGGTAAAAAGTAAAACAAATAGTGTTTTGTTTTTTGTGCTCAATTGAAATGTAATTGGCAGTATACCATGGAGACGGTGGTATAAATTGTAAGTGAGATCGTGAGGTGTTAGATTCTCGTCGGTGGAAACGA
>NC_134819.1:39973969-39976469 GCF_046742065.1 Oratosquilla oratoria | reverse complement strand
ACTCCTTACACAGCATAGGAAATACTGATATAAACATAATCTCAGCATAAATAGTAAGATGCTATATTTTTTTCTGACAGGCTTGTATTCAGTGTAAACATTGATGTAACCAAATTTGCAGTGTTGCCAACAGTTCACCAAGAAGTCTACGGTGGTGTTACGCCGTGTTTAACAAAAATTGTGAAAATGGCCGCTGTCGACAAGGCTATCGATATAAAACACCACGTGAGAGGGGAGCTTTTATTGATGAGATGTTTCGCTTGTTACCAGATAAATTGATAACAAGCGAAACGTCGTACTAATAAAGGCTCAGTCCTCACACAGTATTTATTCAACTAAAATATCAATCGCCTTATCTGTACTATACACCAAAAGACAACTGAATAAAAATACTATCTATAAAAGAATCACATTTACAGTTCAACCCTTTTAGCACTGTAACATACCTTGTCGTCTTACTCTTGAATAATATGGACATTTATTTCTACTGAATTTCAAAATTCGTATTGAAATCCATGCTTATCTAGAATTAAATGGAACGATACAAGAATATATATATATATATATATATTATATATGTATATATATATATATATACATATATATATATATATATATATATATACATTTATATATATATATATATATATATATATATAATGTTAATTTTCAAAGGCTAAAATATTATAATAAAGTTTTCCAGCACATATTTGATATGCATATATAAACATATAGATTAACACATATATATATATACATTTATATATGTATATATTTATATATATATGTATATATATATATATACTTTATATATGTATATATTCATATATATATGTATATATATATATATACTGTATATATGTATATATTCATATATATATATATATATATGTATGTATGTATATATACAATGGAGCAGAACCAAAAGGGCTAAAATCCTGGTGAGTCCTTTATTAGATAATAGAAATATAGATATTAATAGATAACTGACGAAATCAATAATTCCTTGAATAAACTAATAGAAACAAATATTTAGATTAATAATAAAAGAAGAAAATAGATAAGATTAATGAATAAGTAGATAGATATTACGTTTATCCATAATGAGGATTTAGAGTCACCTTTGTCGAACACCAGGCCTCGTCATGGTTCTAGGAGTCATTAATCGGTATATGGATCTGCCCACCCCATCGCAACCTTTTATGACATTTGCTGCAATCAACGGGACTTATGCGTCCTAACCTAGCTTGTAATGCAATGAATAGCCCAATGTAAGCCGCCAATTAATGCACGCACGAGAGCGGGCACGTGTGTGTGTGTTTGTGTGTGTGTGTGTGTGTGTGTGTGTGTGTGTGTGTGTGTGTGTGTGTGTGTGTGTGTGTGTGTGTGTGTGTGTGTGTGTGTGTGTGTGTGTGTGTGTGTGTGTGTGTGTGTGTGTGTGTGTATTCACTTGGTCTTTGGATCACGTGTTGGACTCGTGATCGACAGCTATTTCCCTCCCGGAAGAGAGCTCAGAGCTCGTAGGTCCGATCTATGGGTAATGCTATGACCTTTCACACACACACACACCCAACTCCCCACCCACGAGAGTCAGAGTAACGACCCGAAGCGCAGCAGTACCGAAATAATTTCGGCCCTGGGCAGGATTCGAACCAGGAGCTGCCACTTTCGTGGCAGCTCAGCGTTCTACCAACTGCGCCACCGAGGCGTGTGTGTGTGTGTGTGTGTGTGTTGGACTCGTGATCGACAGCTATTTTCCTCTCGCAAGAGAGCTCAGAGCTCATATATGAACGATCGATGAGTAATGCTGTGACCTTACACGCACACACACAACCAACTTCGCGTCCATGTGAGCTGGAGTAAAGACCCGCAGCGCAGCGATACTAAAATTATTTCAGCTCTGTCCGATATTTGAACTCGGAACTCCGTAGTGGCAATCGGGAACTCTACCACTACGTGTGTGTATGTTTGTCTGTTTGTGTTTGTCTGTGTATATACCATGGCTCACCATGGTCTTTGGATCACGTGTTGGACTCATGATCGACATCTATTTTCCTCCCGGAAGAGAGCTCAGAGCTTGTATATGACCGATCTATTGGCAATGCTTTGACCTTACATGCACACACACGCCCAACTCCCCGCCCACGAGAATTGGAGTAAAGACCCACAGCGCAGCGATACTATAATTATTTGAGCCCTGGGCGGGATTTGAACCCGGAACTCCGTAGTGGCAGTCAGGAATTCTATCAACTGTGCCACGGGTTGTATATCATTATCTATTAATATTTTAACATACCTGATGAAAACTAAGTTGATAACTTTTATTATTATATAGTTAGAATGTTTTTAACAATATTCTGTGAAATGGGTATTGTTGTAAAGCCCAAAAACATGTGTGTGTGTGTGTGTGTGTGTGTGTGTGTGTGTGTGTGTGTGTGTGTGTGTGTGTGTGTGTGTGTGTGTGTGTGTGTGTGTGTGTGTGTGTGTGTGTGTGTGTGTG
>NC_134819.1:39961469-39963969 GCF_046742065.1 Oratosquilla oratoria | reverse complement strand
AAGAAGAAGAAGAAGAAGAAGGAATAGAAAGGAAAGAGAGAGTATGGCGTAGAAAGAGATGGACGAAAGAGGGAAGAGAAAAAGAATAACGACTAGAAAGGAAAAAGAGAGGGTGGCGTATAAAAAGAAAGATAGAAGAAAAGGAGAGGAGAAGAAGAAGGACTAGAATGGAAAGAGAGAAGGTGACGTGGAAAGGGAAAGAGAGTTGGAAGAGAGAGTGACGGAGTGAAGTAAGAGATGGTTTTATCCATGAAACCTCCGATATAGAAGAAAGAGACAAAAAAAAAAAAAAAAAAAAAAGGAAGAGGCAGGGCAAGATTCTGAATGTTTTTATCGAGTGTAACTTCAACTATATTTCAGGAATAAACAGAAAGAAAGGCGACGTGAAAAACTTAGAGTAGGAATGATGATTTTCGTATGAAGATAAACACACTCAAACATGTGTATACATAGAAACATATGCAATTCCTTAAGCAAATAATATTCTCATGCACATGAACACACATACTCACACTCACATACACAAATGATTACAAAGGATTACAGAGAAGGAGCATACCGACCGGAGACCTTTAGGTCCATTACTCGGTCGGAGCGAGGGAAAAAAAAAATAATAATAATAATAATGATAATAATAATAATAATAATAATAATAATAATAATAATAATAATAATAATAATAATAATAATAATAATAATAATAATAATAATAATAATAATAATAATAATAATAATAATACACACACACACACACACACACACACACACACACACACACACACACACACACACACACACACACACACACACACACACACACACACACACACACACACACACACACACACACACACACACACACACACACACACACATATAGTAAGAATGAGAGAGAGAGAGAGAGAGAGAGAGAGAGAGAGAGAGAGAGAGGTACAGCCGAGTTGGGGAAGGGATAAATGTATTCCCATCAAAAGTGAATAAGGTTGAAATAAAATGAAAAATGTTTGAATGTCCGGTTGGGAGCCTATAAATGCGCGGCACCACGAAATACTATACGCACCATTAAAAAATGAATAAATATTTTGAGAGAAGCATGCAACTTTAACAACTTTAGCCCGTATCGGTGATGCAAAATTGGAAATGAAAATATGATAACACTACTCTTAACATGAACTTAAACTATGAATAGACTGCGGTTCTCTTCAAAGTTTCCATATCTGCCGTCAGATGATTTAATTATCGTCGAAAGATTGTAAACCTTAAAGCTTATATTGATAGGTTCATTCTTACCTAGTAAGTACCTACAAGTCTTCCTTCTGGATAAAGAATGCCACTTTATTTATTCTATATTGATTTGAAGAATGATCTATCTGGCTTGAATACGAAAAAAGAGTATAATATAAACTCGTAATTGAGAAGACACGCAAATATTCAGAGCAAAAAACACGAGGCATAATTTCTCTTATTAGTAATTTTCTTTAAAATAATTGGAGAAGGTAGTAATTTTTGTACACACACACATAAACACACACACACACACACACACACACACACACACACACACACACACACACACACACACACACACACACACACACACACACACACACACACACACACAGACACACAGACACACACACACACACACACACACACACACACACACACACACACACACACACACACACACACACACACACACACACACACACACACTCTCGGTGGTGCAGTTGGTAGAGCGCTGAACTGACACCATAGTGGCCCGTAGTTCTTGGTTCGAATCCTGCCCAGGGCCGAAATTATTTCGGTACCGCTGCGCTTCGGGTCGTTACTCTGACTCTCGTGGGCAGGGAGTTGGGTGTGTGTGTGTGTGTGTGTAAGGTCATAGCATTACCCATAGATCGGACCTACGAGCTCTGAGCTCTCTTCTAGGAGGGAAATAGCTGTCGATCACGAGTCCAACACGTGATCCAAAGACCAAGTGAATACACACACACACACACACACACACACACACACACACACACACACACACACACACACACACACACACAGAATGAGAGAGAGAATGAGAGAGAGAGAGAGAGAGAGAGAGAGAGAGAGAGAGAGAGAGAGAGAGAGAGAGAGAGAGAGAGAGAGAGAGAGAGAGAGAGGGTTTCCAGGACAATTTCCCCCTGATGACAATTGCCCCTTGGGACATTTGACCCCGGGACATTTACCCCTCATGTCAATTCCCCCCCACTGACAATTGAACAAAAAAATTCAAATACAAAGTTAATTTTACCCAATACTTTATTTATAGAATGAAAGAGTGAAAATACATTTAGTTACAAGTTCCCCCATCAACAATTGAACAAAATAGAAATACAAGGTTATTTTTGTTTATAAGTCAAAGAGTACAAATACATTCAGTTGCAAAGAATGAAAACAAGCTTAGTTTTGTTTGAAAACTTAGATTAGACGCATTTCCTCTTAAATAATCAAAATCTTTGTTGTTGTA
>NC_134819.1:39943969-39946469 GCF_046742065.1 Oratosquilla oratoria | reverse complement strand
ATATGTTCCTAATCTTAGTACCCAAAAGAAAAAACATAAATATATAAATGAATAAATAAATGAATAAATAAATGAATGAATAAATAAATAACCAATTAAATAAATAAATAAATAAATAAATAAATAGATAGATAGATAGATAGATAGATAGATAGATAGATAAATAAATGAATAAGTAAATAGATAAATAAATAAATAAAAATGAGTGAAACGTTGTTCAACCAAGAAAGAATTTTCTTCAAATGATATTTATTCTGCCCAAGCTCCCAAGCTGTCGATAATTGTTATCTTCAAGAACTGAGGGGATTCATACAATCAACCAATAATCTTTATTAGCAGTGGATTCCACTAGTTCTATTAGTGACGTTACTCAGAACCAAATGTCGTCCATATGGGGTTAGTTTCTGTATGGTGACAGGATTTGTAAAATCCATTTCTGACTTGGGCTCAGCCATCTGTCACACCAAATCACCATACAACCACGCAAAAAGAATTCAAGACTTGCAGCATACTGCCCATAAATATTCCAAAACCTTCTCCCAACGCCCAACATTTCTTTCAGAAACACAGACATACACAGAATACAAAGCAAACACTAACTTTAAGATAAAACAATTTATACTAATTCACGTATTTCTAAATGTGAAAACACTTCCAAGACACCCAGGAATCAAACCCGATGATGTTCCAGTCACTCTTCGTCACTAGAATAATATCAATAAAGTAACAACCTTGAAACATGCATCTTCTGTCATCATTTGTCTTTGATGCAGACATCACAAAGAAGACACACTATATATCATTTTATGATATTGAAGGTGGAGAACCAGACAAAGCTTTGTGATCAAGACCCTACGGGTGGAAACGTAGAAGCACTAAAATTCACTCACTTAATCCTCATCTATTTCCTCCACTTTCAATCTTTTTGTCATTATTTAGTTTATTCAATATCATTATATACTCTTCGATATTCAAACAACAATACAAATTACGACTGATAACATCCTGGTAACTAGATTGGAAGCATCAGGTGATTAGAAACCGATAATGAATTCAAATTATTGACTGATTAAAATTTCAGCTTAGCTATAGTCATAAGATTTACGAAATTATATTTGTTTTATTTGCTCTAACGGTATTGTATCACATGTGCCAGACAATTCAGAATTATTCTACAGAAATCTATGTACTTTATAAGTAATAATTCGGACTATCATAGTTGAGTTTACATTCCAGTCTCAGACTAGAGTGGTCACCCTATTGAGGTCACGTGACTGGGAAAGCTTCTGATTGGGCAATACGTTCAGCTAGCACCATCCACCAGAGGTTTTCCTCTGATGTCATTCATCAACTTTTTTGATTTCCTCTTTTTTTCCATTCTTGACTGTTGCAAAAACAAATGCTTTTGGACTATGATTTAAAATTTTACTTAAATTATTGTTAGAAATACACAAACAATGAAATATCTTAAAATGTAAAAAAGAAAGAAAATATGTACGACCTCTTCGCTTTATTGTATGATTTTAGTTGATTGCTTTTGCTGCCAACATCTGTTTATATTTATCTGAGGTGAAACTCATCTACAGTAAAAGGGTTGAAAACTACTTTAGACCAATATTAACGCAATGTTTCTTTCCGATTTATCATATTATAGAAGCTACTCCTATGTGACTTTGTACATCTTCGGATCTTCCCCATCCCAGCCAATCTACGCATCACGAGGACTATGATTATTACGAGGCTATTTAGATTTAGTTTTTTGTTGTTTTGTATTACTTACCTAATTGCCACTAGGTGATTTTATTTAGATGAGGCACCTTTAGTAAATCATTAATTCACAAATTGGGCTTAATACTTCATAAAGTCGGCTTGTTGAATTTAGTTGCAAGAGGAACATCTATTAGCGACGGAGCCACGTTTTTATAGGCAATTGTTTGTCTAACAACTACGGACTCTTTTTCTCTAATTGTAAAACCTAGACCCTTGTCAATAATTGACTTGCGACTTATCATGGAGCGTGATTAGTCTGTTGTTTTGGGTTCTTAAGCACGCATGGTGTAGGGAAGAAAGAAAGGAAAAGGAAAGAAAAACAGCTAGAGAAAATAATTGATGAAAGAAGGAATAATTAGATAAATTGCTAAACAGAAATGAAGTAGCACATTTGTAAATGATATACAGGAAACCCACAGTCGGAGAAAATAAACTTCGAATAAGATATAGGATTCTTCTTTATTCGAAGTTTATTTTCTCCGACTGTGGGTTTCCTCTATGTCAATTAGATAAATATATGAATATGATTAAAATATAGGTAAAGAGAAGAAATTGACTATAATAGAAATAAAGACAGAAAAATGTAAGACAACAAAAAAGAGACAAAGACAAAGAAACATCAAATTAGAAAAACAAATTAAGTACTCTACCAATGAAGGGAAGAAAGAAAACAAACAAACAAACAAACAAAAATAAGAGAGGCAGTAGTAGATAGAAATTCATTATCAAA
>NC_134819.1:39928969-39931469 GCF_046742065.1 Oratosquilla oratoria | reverse complement strand
TAAGTGCACATGGGAGAGGGTGGTGGAGGGAAGGGTGGTAGATAGAGCGCTAATGGATTATGTAGTGGTAAATAGGATTATGATAGGAAGAGTTAAGGATGTACATGTGCTAAGGGGAGAGGGTGGGGGAATATCAGATAAATTTTTGGTGGAAGGTAAGTTGAGAGTAGAGGATGGATGGAGAAAGAGGAAAGGGACAAAAGGTAGGGAGGTTCTTAGAGTGAACTCTTTGAATGAAAAGGAAAAGGAGAAGGAGTACGAAAAGAAGCTGAAGGAGGAGTGGGAGGGAGTGAAGGATAGAGTAGAGCTGGGTGTGGAGGAAGAATGGGGATGGTTCAAGGAGGGAGTCATAAAGTGTGCAAGGATGGTGTGTGGAACAAAAAGGACAGGGGGAAATAGAAGAAAGAGTAGTGAATGGTGGGATGAGGAAACAAAGAAGGTTGTAGAAGAGAAGAAGCGAGCTTTCACAGATTGGTTACAAAATAGGACGCGGGAGTCATATGAGAGGTACAAAGAAAATAAAAGAGAATAGAAGCAAAAGGTAAAGAAGGCAAAGAGGAGAGCAGATGTGAAATGGGGTAAGAGTATGACAGAAAATTTTGAAAGTAATAAAAGATGTTTTGGAAAGAAATTAAGAGAGGAAGAGGAGGCGAATCAAGTAGAGAAGAAAAGGTAAAAGGTGCAGATGGAGAGATGATAATGGAAGAGAAGGCAGTAAGGGGAAGATGGGCAGAATATTTTAGGGAGTTGTTAAATGTGAAGAAATAAGAAGAAAATGAGAGTGATGAGTGAGGAGAATGGAGGAGAAATAAGGAAGGATGAGGTGAAGGCAGTTGTTAAGATGATGAAAGCAGGTAAGGCACCTGGTCTGGATGGATGCCATGCAGAATGTCTGAAAAAGGGAGGTACAGTGATGATGGACTGGTTGGTGAGGTTATTTAATGTTTGCTGGAGAGAGGGTAGAGTGCCGGAGGACTGGAGGAGTGCCTGTATAGTTACTCTTTACAAGGGAAAAGGGGACAAATGTGAATGTAGTAGTTTCAGAGGGATTAGCTTATTAAGTGTAGTTGGGAAGGCTTATGGGAGGATCTTGATTGAGAGGATTAGGAGAGGAACAGAAGGAGTAATTGGTGAGGAACAGTATGGATTTGGGACTGGTAGAGATTGTGTAGATCAGATCTTTGTGGTAAGACAGATATGTGAGAAAGCTATAGGAAAATGGAAGGATGTTTTTTGGGCTTTTATGGATCTGGAAAAGGCTTACGATAGGGTAGACAGAAAGGCACTGTGGGAGGTTATGCAGATATACCGGATAGGAGGAAAGCTTCTGGGAGCTGTCAAGAGTTTTTATGAGAGTAGTAGAGCTTGTGTCAGGATTGAAATGGAGAGAGTGAGTGGTTCGAGGTAAAGGTGGGACTTCGTCAAGGATGCGTTATGTCGCCCTGGCTGTTCAACCTATACATGGAGGGGGTGGTGCGAGAGGTAAATGCAAGGGTAGTGGGCAAGGGATTGGAGATGGTTGGGGAAAATGGAGAAAAGTGGGAGGTGAGCCAGCTGTTGTTTGCGGACGACACTGCGCTTGTGGCAGGATCGGAGAAGGGATTGAGGAAGTTGGTGGCAGAGTTTGGGAGAGTATGTGATAGAAGAAAGCTAAAGATAAATGTGGGTAAAAGTAAGGTGGTGAGATGTACAAGGGGTGAAAGTGGCAGTAGACTGGAAGTGAGCCTTAAGGGAGAGCGACTGGAGGAAGTGGATAGATTTAGATACTTGGGTGCAAATGTGGCAGGAAAAGGTGGAGTGAAGGTGGAGGTAGAATGTAGATTGACAGAAGCGAGTAAATGCGTTGGTGGATTAAAGAGTGTAATGAGGAATAGACATTTGGGAATGGATGCTAAGAGGAGACAGCATGAAGGAGTGATTGTGTCAACAGCACTGTATGGGGCAGAAACATGGAACATAAGAGAAGAAGAGAGAAGGAGTTTGAATGTGTTTGAGATGAGGTGTCTGATAAGTATGATGTTGGTTACTAGGCTAGATAGAGTGAGAAATGAGGAGGTGAGGAGGAGAACAGGGGTGAAAAAGGAGCTGGGAGATAGGGTTGATGAAAGAATATTAGGATGGTTTGGACACATGGAAAGAACGAGTGAAGAAAGACTAGTAAAAGAGGTATGGAAGGCAGATGTGGAGGGAGTGAACATGAGGGGACGTCCTAGGATGAGGTGGATGGATGGGGTGAAGGGGGCTTTGGGGAAGAGGAATGTCTGTTGAGAAAGGACGGGAGAGGACAGAAGACAGGGGTGAATGGAGAATGGTTGTATATGGATGATGTTGTGATTGCATGAGGTGGAATGGGTGGGGGGATGGGGTGGGGGGGGTAGTATGTGTGAGTAAATTTTGACGCAGCCAGAAGGGATTTCTCCCCGTCCTCGCCTTATATGCAAAGGGGGACGGAGAGGGGGGGTCGCCGATTAAATGAAGCGGCCTTGCTGTGGATGTGCTG
>NC_134819.1:39913969-39916469 GCF_046742065.1 Oratosquilla oratoria | reverse complement strand
ACCCCAACAACATCGTGGAGAGTGGTCGAAACCCTTGATTCTGACCACCTTCCAATCATCATCACCACCAAAACAAGATGCACCCAAGTTGGCCACAGACACATATACACCAATTACAAGAGAGCTAACTGGAAAGCTTTTACTGAAGAGACAGAGCAACATTTTGAAACACTTAACAGTACACCAATCACAAATATAAACAATGCTGTGCACACTTTTAATACAATCATACAAAACGCAGACAAGAGATACATCCCTAGAGGCAACAGAAAATCACACAACCCAAACTTCACACCAGAAATCCAAGGCCTCATCAGACAACGAGACACACTTAAACACAATACTCCCACACCTATCCCTCAAAACATAGCAGACCAAATACAAACACTAAACACTGTGATTGCCAATAAAATACACGAACAAAAAACACAAAATTGGCAAAACTTTATCAATACTCTTGATCACAAAACAAACACCAGCAAATTGTACAAAACACTCAACAGCATTACACTATCCAACAGTAACACAACACGCTCTCACGCAGCAATAATCACAACAACAGACAATCTACCCTCAAACAGACAACAAGCAAACACACTCATAAATCATTTTGCACAGACAAGCCATCTCACTTCTCACCCTGACGACCGACGCACTATTCGATGTAAGAAAGACTTTCCCACAGACTCAGACTATACACCCTTCATAGACAGTCAGACAAAACACATAATACATAATCTCAAGCACTCATCCATCTGTGGCTCTGATAACGTAAGTAACATCCATCTAAAACACATTGGACCACAAGGTATACACGCACTCACAAACATTGCAAACTACAGCTATTCACACAACACTATACCCGACATCTGGAAGCATGGTAAAATAATCACCATTCCAAAACCGAACAAAGACCCAACAATCCCAACATCGCACCGCCCAATCACACTTCTCTGCACCCCCTCTAAAGTCATTGAACGCCTAATACTTCAACTTGTCACACCACATATTCCCCTTGCTAACTCACAACACGGTTTTAGGCCACTACACTCCACAAACACTCTTCTGATAAACCTCACACAAAGAATTTTAAATGGCATCAATTCAGATAGGCCCCACCACAGAACACTTCTTATAACATTAGACATTAGTAAAGCTTTTGATGCCATCCCCCGCCACAACCTAACAAATATAATATATAACACAGACATGCACAATAACACCAAAAGATGGCTGGCCAATTATCTGGCAGGAAGGAATGCTTACGTGTCATATAATGGCCAATCATCGCACATCAGAAACATTAAGAATGGAGTACCACAGGGCTCTGTTCTATCCCCCACGCTCTTTAATCTATACATGCATGACTTACCCACACCAGACACCTCAGAAATACAAATCTCTTCCTACGCAGACGACATAACAATCACATGCACACATCGTAACACAGACAAAGCTGCAGAAATAATCCAGCCATACCTTGATACACTCAACACATGGTTCATCACAAACAGACTCAAAATAGCTCCAACCAAATCTACAGCAACACTTCTCATCAACTGGGCAAAAGAACACAAATACATACCTCATCTCTACATCAACAACGCTCTAATACCACACACAAACACACCGAAAATTCTTGGTGTAACATACGATACATCCATGTCTTTCAAACAACGCATCACAAACATAAAAAACAAATGCACACCTAGACTTAACGCGCTTAAGTCAATCACTGGAACAACATTTGGACAAAACAAAGAAACCAATACAACAATAAACAAACAATGCATACGCTCAGTGATGAATTATGCGAGTCCTTCACGGGCTCCTAATCTCAGTGAGACACACCACAAGACCCTTCAAATCATACAAAACAAAGCCCTAAAAACAATTACAGGCTGCACAAATACAACACCTACAGACCATTTACACCATGAAACAAAAGTCCTCAAAGTCAAGGACCACCTCGACATGAGAGGCACACAAACACTTGCTGCAGCCACCACAAACACATCACACCCGCTACACTACATAGCAGAACACCCACACACACACCAAGAAACATTAAAACAACACCCAAAGACCTGTATCACACACAGATACTCTCTTCTCTTCCTCCACAACCACCAAATACCAGCCTCCGGAAACATATTCATAATCATATCACTCACCGCTCCATTAACACACTGAAAGACAACACACTGCTGCATGCCAGACCCCCTGATATCCACCCTTCTGAATCCTCTCTCCCACGAAAGGACAGAGTCCACCTGGCCAGACTGCGGTGCGGCCACCACCCAGCACTTCTAAGCTACCAGAAGAGGCTGGATGACCGTATTGTGAACAGCTGCCCAGGATGTAACACTTCACCCCATACCATACAACACATAATGGAAGACTGCATTATACACAATCATGCACGCAAACAACACAACATACACTCTATAAAGGATTTGTGGGAAAACCCAGTTTCGGCTGTGGCATTCATTGGGGAGAC
>NC_134819.1:39891469-39908969 GCF_046742065.1 Oratosquilla oratoria | reverse complement strand
TAGCATCCATTCCCAAATTTCTATTTTTCATTACACTTTTTAATCCCCCTACCCTTTTACTTGCATCTCTTAGTCTACATTCTACCTCCGCCTCCACTCCTCCCTTTCCCGCCATATTTGCACCCAAGTACATACAACTATCTCTCCCTCAATACTCACTTCCAGTTTGCTGCCACTTTCTCCCCTTGTACATCTCATCACCTTACTTTTACTCACTTTTATCTTCAACTTTCTTCTTTCGCACAACTTCCCAAACTCTGTCACTAACTTCCTCAATCCCTCCTCTGATCCTGCTACAAGCGCAATATCGTCAGCAAATAACAATTGTCTTATCTCCCACTTTTCTCCATTTTCTTTAACCATCTCCAATCCCGACCCATTATCCTTGCATTTACCTCTTGCATTAACCCACCCATGTATAAATTTAACACCCAAGGCGACATTTTATATCCATGACGAATCCTACTTTTACCTCAAACAATTCACTCTCTCCATTTCTGATTATAATACAAGCTCTACTACTCGTAAAAACTCTTGACTGTCTTAAAAGTTTTTCTCCTATCCCATATATCTGCAATATCTCCCACAGAGCCTTCCTGTCTACCGTGTCATAAGCTTTTTCCAATTCCATAAAAGCCCTAAAACATCCTTGCCTTATCTTAAAGCTATCTCACATATCTGCCCTACCACAAAAATTTGATCCTCGCAACCCCTACCTGTCCTAAACCCACACTGTTCCTCACATATTACTCCTTCTGTCTCTCTCCTAATCCACTCAATAAAGACTCTCCCATAATCCTTCCCAACTACAATTAACAAACTGATCCCTCTGACACTACTACACTCGCACTTTTCCCCTTTTTCCTTGTAAAGTGGAACCATACAGACACTTCTCCAGTCCTCCGGCACTCTACCCTCTCCTAAACAAACATTAGATAACCTCACAAGCCAGCCCATCATCACTGTACCTTCTTTTTTAGACATTCTGCATGACATCCATCCAACCCAGGTGCCTTGCCTGCTCTCATCATCTTAACAACTACCTTCACCTCATCTTTCCTTATTTCTACTCTTTTTTCCTCACTCACCACTGTCATTTTCTTAGCGCTTCCCTCTGCAACTACCTTTCCCTCCCTATCCTTCTTCACATTTTGCAACTCCCTAAAATACTCTGCCTACCTTCCTCTCACTGCCTTCTCTTCCATTATCATCTCTCCATCTCCACCTTTTACCTATTCTTCTCTACTTGTTTCGCTTCCTCTTCCTCTCTTAAATTATTTCCAAAATATATTTTTATTAATTTAATAAAAGTTCTGTCATACCATTACCCTATTTTACATCTGCTCTCCTCTTTGCCTCCTGTGTGTTATACTTTAGTTCTCTTCTCTTTTTTGTAGCTCACATATTATTCTCTCGTCCTATTTTGTAACTAATTTATGAAAGCTCGCTTCTTCTTCTCTACAATCCTATTTGCTTTCTCATCCCACTACTCACTACCCTCCATTCTATTTCTTCCCGTCAATCTTATTCCACACACCGTCTTTGTACACCTTGTGACTCCCTTCTTGAACCATCCCCATTCCTCCTAACTCCTAGTTCTACTCTATCCTTCACTTCCTCCCACTCCTCTCTAAGCTTCTTCTTGTACTCCTCCTTTTCCTTCTTATTTAAGCAGTTCATTTTAACTACTTCCCTACCTTCTGTCCTTCTCCACTTTCTCCATCTATCCTCTACTCTCAACTTACCTTTCACCAAAAAATTATCTGATATTCCCCCACTCTTTTCCTAGGAACATGTATATCCTTAACTCTTCCAACTATACTTTTGGTTACCAATGTATAGTCCATCAACGTTCTACCTGCCACCCTTCCATCTACCACCCTCTCCCGTGTGTACTTATGCTTGATTTTCTTCCCAAACACTCTATTTGCTATGATCAACTCTCTTGGCACATTTCCACCATCAACTCTCCACTACGATTTTTTTCCTGGAACTCCACACTTCCCAACCACTCCATCTATTACTTCATTTCCTACCCTAGCATTAAGGTCTTTCAATACCACTACATTGACATTTCTCACTAATCTCTCTATGCACTCTTTTAAATCTATTCAAAAAGCCTCCCTTTCCTCTACACTCTTTTTACTACCAGGCCTATATGCACTTACAGAAACCCACATCTTCCTTCCCAGTTTCACCTCCATCCACATTAACCTTGAAAAAAACTCCTTCCACTCCACAACACGCTTATCTATCTCTTCACTTACCAGTATTAGCCACCCCTTTTCTCCCAAGTAGACTACCAAATTTAAACTCGCCTCTTCCCTTCAAGTAAATGTATCAATAAATACATAAATATATAGATACTCGTAAACATAAACATATTAATAAATATATAAATGAATGCATACCTAAAACAATTGATTAATTATTCAATTAATTAATTAATTAATTAATTAATTAATAAGATGAGGGTTTTGTTATACGACAGTTCTGTATACAACAAGCTGGTTGTGGCTTCTTAATAACCCTCATACTAAAAACATTGTCCTTTGATAAAATCGCCTTGCCCCAACCAGAATAAAATACCCTGAAATGTGACATTTAGTATTTCATGTGCTTTGTCATTACTTTCTCGGTTCTAGACTGTTCAGTAGGTCATTACTTATTAGAGAAGACACGCGAAACCCTTGGCTTATCTCTTTGATCTTATCGCTTAACGTAAGTGAAGGACGTACGTTGACAAGTGTATAGGTATGTCTTAGGCTGTCACCTTTGTCCTTTGTATTCGGCCAACTTGTCACCTGTCATCTCTGCTGCACGAACTGAGGCTTTTGTACTTACGTTTCAGGAACAGAGCACAATACATAACAGTGAAATACTCAGCTTTTGTTGCAAGCCTCTATGTCAGTGTATCAACCTTGGGTACTGGCATATCTAGGGAGTATTTATATGAACAGCAAGGGTTGTTAGAAAACGCTGCTCCTTGTAGTAATATAACAACTGTGGTCCCTATAACAACATGTAGGTGCTACATTGCCGCGACCTGACTACTGGGGCTCCTGAAGTCGTAAAAGTTTAAGAATACTAGTCTTGAAAAATTGCGAAAGAGTTGATTTTTTCCATTCATATAGCCGTTGTTTCTTCCTTTGGAGTGTTTAGCATTTCAGTATAGTAATGCCCTTTATAGGTTTTGTGCTGATTAAAGTATGACTGTTCGCTTCAGTTGAAGGAAAGTCTCCAGACCAGAAAGTATTGACTTGTCTGATCCTGAGATGAATAGAGTCGATCTGTATTTGAAAATAAATTAATAAAGATATAAACAATTAATAAACGAATAGATGAAAACACATGAACAAATGAATAAATAGACAATGATAAAAATCAAACAATCAGTCAACAAAAGGATGAATAGATGTATGAATGAATACAAACGTGTTGCTATAACGAGGTTTCTTTTGTATGAATTTTTAATGTAAACTGTTTTTACAGTCGACAAGCTTATGTTCTGTGTCATAGGCATCAGTCTTTCTGACACAAACGACGTTGTAATGTGTCGTGACACTAGATGTTTTTGCAATTATCTCTTTTCTCTTTATGTTAACAAATGTCGTGCTAACTAACATTATTTTCTTGAAAACTGCATTACATTACTCTGTGAATGATGCACAATTATATTACATTGGCTTGTGATGACTATTGCTTGCCTTGGCCACGTTGTGTGCATTAGGCACAGGTGATAGATTTTGATGGAGCTTTCTACCTTATTATTATGTACTTCAGTTATTTGATTATTACTTTCTGCTCTAATTATCACTCTTGCATGTAGATGTAGACGTGATTATATAAATTTTTCATGCTCTCGTGTTTTCACAGTAAACAGCATTGTCAAGAGATTTGTAGTATTTTTTCTTTGTGTTTACTTAGTATTGCTCAGGTTTTGCATCAGATATGTATCTTAATACGGTACATACCTTGTTCCAAACACTTGTTGGTTAGTGTGTGTGGATGTCTTCCTACTCTCTTACCAAATGAATGTAGACACTGTATAAGATATTTTATGCAAACACGTAGTATTTTGGTTACAAATATTACTAACAACAAATTAAATACAAAAATGTAACGTTTCTGCATTTGCTTTTTCATTATTTTTACGCCTCTCGCCGAGATGCTTACTGCTACGTTCCAAACAATATTTCCGCAAGTTTGACTGCGCCCTCAATGTCGACACACACGAACCAAATTTCCAATATCAGTGCCTGTCACTCGTTTGATAATGTTCTCAACGAATTTTAGACCAAAGTTTGTTTTTCTCGTTATTTTCACTGCACCATTCTGAGTTACTTATAAGCAAGAAAAGATGGAAAGTTTTGCGTTCTAGTTGCAAAAATTTTTGACAACAAGGATGTCTCTTCAATGACATGATAAAACTAATAGATGGACATGACTGTCAATCACTCTTTCCGAAAAAGTAGAAGCTACACAACAGTACCACATCAGTAGGAACCTTAACCATTCAACTATTTTTCATCCTAGAAACCAAATAATATCACCCTGCGTTAACCAGAATAAGATTTGTAAGGAAAGACACCATTCTAATAGTGTTGCTCATAATGAATTCAACTATATTTTCTTCAGTCACGTACTTTAAACAAAATTAAATCTTCTAGTATTAACCTTAATAAAACCTGTAAAGTGTGTCACACTGATGTTAAGAGTGGAGAAAACGTCCACATTTACGCCATATGGTAAACGAGAGGGAAGCCTAAACTCGTCAGGCTCCGCCTTCCTGTGAAGAATCGTGACCAGTACTCGCTATGCTTCGACAGTTTTCTCATTTTCAAAAACGTGTATGAATATTTTGTTTCTTTGTTTATTTACAAAAGATGGCTCCGAGAGCATCCATAAACTGAAGAAAGTTAGCACAAAGAAGACGAACATATATAAATTATGTACAATATGGTTGAAAGAGATGAATAATTCCTCCCGTTTAGTGTGGCACTTCTCCTTCCGTTTTTGGCTACCCCCCGAACTAATCAATTTCGTGGAACCACTTGGGTACAGGGTGGTATTGTGCCTCCTAGTTTGGCAGTCGCAAGACTACTCTATTTACTTTTAAGGCATCCCTATGGCAGCGACCAGTTTCAATCCTGGTTCGATTAATCCCTTACATACTGTGTGGGACTGTCCCTGTTATTCTGGTTACCTCCAGGGGATTTTATTCGTCTCCACGGGACCATATTCGTACCATTTTAACCACTTTATTCCAAGTCACGGTATAATTGAATAAAATCATCTGGCGGTAGTCTCTTTCCCTAGTCATAATGTTGATCCCATTCTCGATGTAGCTAAATGAAAAGGCCTGACATTCATCAGAACGAAATCTGCAAATAAACGTCACCGAGTTGAAGGAGATAACGCTAGCTTCATATTACCTTACGAGATACAACTCTTTGATCTTTGTGTGACAGGTCATCAACCTCTTCAATATGGTGACGGGGCCTATGGGTCCGCTTCCAGTTAAGAACAAGGTAAGAATGAGAGTTCTGATTCTGAAGCGAGCTTCATTTGATCGACACGGTGGTCAGATGAGAATTACTTGTGTCTTTAGCAAATCAAATGATTTATTTTAGTAGGCAGGAAAATATATGAAGTCAGGAGCCATGTTGAAGGTGTCAGGGCCTTGCAGCGCAGCAGGACCGTTTACTCGAGCAATTAGGACCATCGCTTAGCCCGAAGCTTGCTGACACTATGCGGTTCATTACTTTATGGTATCATTAGTTGAGAGAATGGTTGCTACCATGAGCCCTGTGTAATTAATAGAACCTTGTGCCTGCGTCGTAAGTGATGTTGCTGTTTGCAGAGAGAATTGACTCAGCCATGTTTCAAGACGATGCATACCGGCAATAAGGTCCAGCTGGTGAAGAGCTTCTGCCAGGGGGAACTTCATTTCGAAATAAAGAAGTCACTGTGTTCTCGAGCTGCTATATCAAGTGGTATATTCTGGTAGAAGAAAAAGATTGTACTCAATGCCCAGGTGGTGAAGAGCTCTGCCAGGAGAAACTCAATTTCGAAATAAAAAAAAATCATTGTGTTCTCGGCCTGCTACAAAAATTGTTATATTTTGGTAGTAGTAAGGGATTGTACTCAACACCCAGGTGTTGAAGAGATTGACAAGAAGTCACCTCTGCCCTGTGTTCTCGGGTGCTCCAGCAAGTGATATATACCGGTAGTATTTATGGATTATACTCAACATAAAGCCCAGGTGCTGAGGCGCATGTGCTGATTTAATTTCGCCTGAAGAAATCACCTTTCCCCTGGGTGTATTGGGTAGCTACAGGAAATGGTATACTCGTATGTTGGTAGTAGTTAGGGACTCCATCTGTGCTCAAATTGCTAACAAACGCGTAGGAAGGTTAACGTGTAAATCAGTCACTCCTGAACATGCATACACATAACGAGTATATCAAAACAAGCCTATCTAAGCCCCTTATCTACCAATCTATAGGTTATTATCAGTTAATCTAAGGTGTTTGCATATACCCTTAATAGGGGGATTATAAAATATTTCATCGCTCATAAACCTCACTCAACTCCTTAATATAGTTTTCGTAAAGAACGTTCCTATATTGCAAATTTAGAGTTTCTGTTTGACTTGGTTATCATTAGAAGATTTTGGTAAGATTTATGTTGTTGTATTAAAAGCGTCAAAAACGTTTGATAGCGTCTGGCACTAATCTTCAAATCATAATATATCCTCCTACAGTATCCATCGATCTTTCTGCTCTATTATTTCTGATTTTCTTTCTGAGCTTTCTATCGCTGCTGTTGTAGACGGTCACTGCTCTTGTGCCAAACCTATGATCCCTGGCTCTCCAAATTTTTCTTTCTTTTCTTCTGCTTCCCTTCCTCTTCATACAATATTTACTTGATCTCATATCCTCGTCTGTAGACGGTGACACCATTTTTTTTTTTTTCGTCATTCCCAGGACATGCCTTTCAACCTGAGATTCTTTATTCTAGAAGGGTCGCTGCAGAATACATTTGATTGGGACAGAGGAAATCTAGTGTCATTCAATTATTTACTACGGAGTCTCAGTTTCTCCATATTTACATTCAATACAATCATTCACAGAGCTACACCTTTTTCTTTGATGTCTTTCTTTCTTAGGAGACCTCAAAATAGTAGAATTTCCGAAAGGTCTTGCCCTCTTTATGTGCAGTTACCTCTTGCAAGAGACGACAAGTATGTTATTTCTTTCTTTGAGATGGGAAACGATGAAACTCTGTTTATCTTTATGATTTTTCCCCCTTTCTCTGAGTTTGAGTCTTTCAGAAAGGGAATCCCAAGTGACCTTACCACCACTGACCCTTGAATTTCAATTCGTATAGTCATTGTTCTTTTCTTTCCAAAGTTACCTTTCGTTTTTTTTTTTTATACAAAAAAGGGGGGTCTGTTGTGGCACGTTCAGCATCTGTTTCGTCTTGTGAATCCGACCCTGATTCAATATCCGATATCTATTAGTAACTTTCACTTATCGTAATTGTTAGACCACATAAGACTGCTGAATGAAATAGGTTATTCCAACCCGGAATAACACATATAAACAACTCCTTTTTAAGTTAAGTTTTTTACTTTCACAGAATCTAAACAGTCATGGTAATATGTATCAACTTAACTTTTTTTTTTTTATAGGTTACTTGTTGTTCCAACTCCTCCTAGGTTCCAGCTGGCTGCAGAGTCCTTTCGTCTATAGATCACAAACACATCCCTATATAAGTAGTATATGTATTTAGTCTTAAGTCCCATATATTTTTAGAACTATGTTAAAACCATAGCTAAACTTACAGTATATTCCACCTGCCATTGCATTCTGTTTAAATATAGAATATGCCCATCAATTTCAGCTGTCTGTTGATTCCATCTTCCATTATATGCTAGTCGTCTATATACACAAGTTGTTCCCAGATTCCAGTTTTTCATAAATTTATTCTGTCCTTAGGCTCTAGCTGCCTTTAGATTTGGGTGTCATCTAAATTCTTTGACAGGATGTCGTGTCCTCAACTGAATGGAATCATCTGGTACTGATTAGGTACTGATTATAATAAAAGTTTTTAATATGGCATCACAGGGAAATGGTCACTTGGCCAGTCTTCAGCTAAAAAGAATCGTCTGGCGTTACCCTGAACAAAATAGCCAAAGCACTCTATTGTGCTGAGGGTGTTAGATATTAACTACCCTAAAGTTCTAGCTCCTTCTAGATTCCAAAGGTCCTTAGATCCCAGCTGCCCTGAGGTTAGTCCTAAAGGAAAAAAAAATCTTCTATGAAGCGCCATACTTTTTAGTATATCATAACAAATGTTCCTTATATGCAAGAGAGAACCAAAAGGATAAACATAAACTCCGTAGTTTGACACAATTGTGGGTATTATGTGTTATGTATTATGTGGATATTATGTTTTTCTTCGTAATTCATCATTTGTAAATCACCATTTATAATACACCATGTTTATGTGGTGCTGTTGAATTTTAGCATCTGCCTCTTTTTATGTTTAGATCCTTGTGTTCAGGTATCCACTGCTTATGTCGTATTTTGGATTACTGCAGTTAGGTGTTGATTAGATATCCTTTTATCTGCATTTACTACTCTGTCGTGATGTTTTACGTCGATTTGATTCTTGGTTGTTACTATTCTTGGTCTGATATGTTATTGTATTTTATTCACTCTTAGACCTTGGTTTTGTGCTCCTGTGAAACTTTGGTATCTATCTCAACGCAAAAGTACGAAAGCTTCAGTTCAGTCTCGAAAAGCTGTCATTAACTGTTATTTCCTTGGTTGTCCAAGTAGATAAGATAAAGGTGAAGGCTGAGACCGTAATCGGAACGATAATATGTGCATATAACTATATAATATCTCTTCCTACGGGATTCGAATCCTAGGCCGAGCAGCACTATACCATCTTGAGCCTAGTACACTACCAACTGTAAGACGACATAGATGTCAGAAGACCTAGTCTCCCAAACATCAGCCTCCCATAGTACACGTATTGTCGTCCGTTTCATCGAGTCCATATTTCAGAACAACTTTAAGATAATCATAATAAGCATATATACTTATAGTGAAATAAACTAAAATATGTATTCCACGGGACGCTTATTTCGGTAGATCAAGTGGTCTCTTTTGGCATCCACCCCGTGGTACAGCCTGTAGCACACTAGACTTAAAATTGTATGGTGCAGCACAGCCTAGGGTACAAATCCCGTAAACAAAACTATTGTCAAACTAACAATACGAGTAAATATAATTACGTTAGTAGCTATAACGACATTGGTATCGGCATAGACATCAATATCGAAAACACCATGTCTCAATATCAACATTAATATCAATATCATTATCATTGGCAGTGTCAATAAGAACTTCAATACAAATATCAATACCAGAACTAGTGTTCATTTTAAGAAAATACGTCCCTTCATTCTAAAGCCTTTTAACCCAGTATGACATTTTTAATCGTGATAATGTTGGTATAATCACTTTATTGTAACTCAAGGTCTTACTACATCTTGCTAGCAATTGGGTTATGGTACTTGCCACAGGGGAGGTGCCTTGCTGTCCAACACATTTCCTTGTTAATGCCATTAATCTCACTTACCGCCTTCAGGAGACCACAAATGCAATATTCTAGTTTCTCTTGCTTTCTATAAAATGTATTTTGCTAACGACTTGTCCGCGAGAGTTTTTGTGTTTATAAGTTTATTCTGTTAGAAAAAATCCTAGGAGGAAGTACTATATACATACATACATACATACACACACATACACACGCACACACACACACACACACACACACACACACACACACACACACACACACACACACACACACACACACACACACACACACACACACACACATACATACACACACAAACACACACACACACACACACACACACACACACACACACACACACACACACACACACACACACACACACACACACACACACACACACATATATATATATATATATATATATATATGTGTGTGTGTGTGTGTTTGTGTGTGTGTGTGTGTGTGTGTTTGTATGTGTGTGTGTGTGCGTATGTGTGTGTATGTATGCATATAATATATGCATATATATAATGTATACACACACACACACACACACACACACACACACACACACACACACACACACACACACACACACACACACACACACACACACACACACGATACCCCGGCCGGGCGGAGACAAGTTGGGTTTGTCTCCTTTCACGAGTAGCCCCTGTTCACCTAGCAGCGAGTAGGTACGGGACGTTAGTCAAGGAGTTGTGACCTTGCATTCCCGGTGTGTGGAGTGTGAGTGGTCTCAGACCTACCCAGAGATCTGCTAATAATGAGCTCTGAGCTCACTGCCGTAGGGTGGTGTCTGGCTGTCTCGAAAAGAGGCTGCAGCAGATCCGAGGTGAACACACACACACACACACACACACACACACACACACACACACATATATATATATATATATATATATATATATATATATATATATATTTATATATATATATACTAGGCCCTCAACATTTGCGAGTTCTACTTTCCCGAGGTTCGCATATTCCCGAGCTTCCAGCAGCACAAACATATTTACCAAAATTCACGAAAAACACACACACACACACACACACACACACACACACACACACATATATATATATATATATATATATATATATATATATATATATATTATATATATATATATGTGTGTGTGTCACCACGTCACTACCCTCTCTTCCTAATTTCTCCTACCATCAGCCCACTAGTCCACCAACAAAGTTAGCGCGAAAAAAATAACAAAGCAGCCTATCACAACGTCACTACCCTCCCTCATCCCCTCTACCGTCAGCCCGCCAGTCCGCCAGTCCGCCAGTCCGCCACTCTGTCTCAGTCATTGTCTTGTTTGTCCAGGCAGCAGTTCTTCAGCTCGAAGTGATTGCTATATCTTAGTGTGTGTTTGTGTGTCCTCGAGTTCACGTGTGAGTATGTGGTGAACTATGGCCCCCAAGGGAGCAATATTCTAGTTTCTCCTGTTTTCATAAAATGTATTTTGCCTTCGACTCGTCCGCGAGAAAGTAACACACACACACACACACACACACACACACACACACACACACACACACACACACACACACACACGTATATATATATATATATATGTATATATATACAATACATAATGTACAATATGAAATATAAATACTGTATACACACACACATATATATGTATTTATATTTATATATATCTATACATATGTATGTATATATACATATATATATATAAACATACATAAAATGTATGCACACACACAGACACACACATATATATAGTGTTTTGATAACTATGCTATTATTTTTTGTAAAGATTAAGTAAAACATATCAGTCATAAGAAACAAGATCTTATAATGGTGTTTTGATCAATATTCTATTGACTTTTATTTTTTGTCAATCACCTGCTCCTTAGAAGTCAAAACCAATACAGTAACCGAAAGGAACAAATGTCCAAGCTATTTTGATTATGGGTAAGATCAATTCTGATTAACACAAAGGCGTAACATAACCTTAATCAGTGAAGGTCTGATAATATCACGCTCAGCTTCCATTGAGATCGCGGATTTCATGAACGATTGAACACAATTTCCTTAGAAGCGGAGGTTATTTTTAACTATATGACTTGTCGTTTAGGGTTCTCCCATGACCGCTTCTATCTATACAACACCTCTTACTTCCCTCGGCTTGAGATCGTTCATAAGGAAGGAAGTGTTGGTAAACTACAGTCTATTGAAAAAAAAACAATTAACCTCTTTGGCAACCGTCTCGCGTTATTAGCTTCTGTGCGCTGTATAACGAAAGTAATATTACTAAAAACCCTTGCTTTCTCATTACAATTAATGCTAAATATTAAATTACAATATGGATGCTCGCTGGCATTGCTGCATGCGGTGAAAGTCGAGGTGATGGTGGTTCGAACCCTGCCATCAGTGAGTTGAAGTAAGGGCATATTTCAGTCAATTCCACGCTACAAATGCGTTTGCAAGGGACACCATTCCCTCCCGATAAGGGGAGTTCACAACGTTTAACCAAATCAACCCAATATTTCGAATTATTGCGTAAGAAATCATGCTATTAATATTCTTTCCATTTAAGAGAGTGAATATTTATAAGCATAATTCGTTCACTTCACGTCGATGGCCATACTATCAGCGTGTGTATAATTTCCAAAGAAAATATATATTAAGAAAAAAAAAGCTTTCTTATAATTGCACAGATTATCATTACTTCTTTATACGTATAAATGCAAATGTCTGTCCGCTTTTTCTACTTTTCAATCTATGACCAACACGGACATACTGTATTTTTTTTTTTTTTTTTGAGGTCCGGATGATGTCCAAAAATGGCAAAAAAAAATTACATTCTCACGCTCACACGTAATTAGAAAAGATAAATCCTTGGTAGGTCAACATTGGGTCACCTCCCCATCTGGCCATGCCTGTCGGAAACATGCGCAACAACCCTCAGCCACCAACTACTCTTGAGTTAAAGACAAAATCAACTAAGCTAGAATATCTTAATTCATGATAAGCACACACACACACACACACACACACACACACACACACACACACACACACACACACACACACACACACACAAAGGATTTACAAAGGCGGAGCATGCCGACAGGAGACCTTTTGATCCATATCTAGGTCGGATGCAAAGAAAAAAAAAATCATATTAATAATAAATTAAAACTATAATAATGTAAAAATAACAAATAAAATACATAAATAAATGCATAGGTATAGTTGAATAACAAACAAAAAGGTAAATAGTAAATTATTATAAATTGACATATAAATAATAATAAATGAAAATCAGACAGACAAATTATAACAAAACAAAAACAAATAATATAACATAAATTATAATCATTACAGCATCTTACTTAGGTATTTATCTAAATGATTCTTAAAGCTTCGAACTGAACTACATTGCACTACCTGTGTAGGAAGTTTATTCCATTCATTAACTACACGGTTGGCAAAGTTGTTTCTACCTACTTCCAAATTGAATCTATTTCCGGACAGTTTGAGACCATTGTTTCTTGTCTGATTCTCATTCAATGTGAAAATTTGGTCACTTTTGATGTTGTCAATTCCCTTTAAAATCTTAAAGACCTGTATCAAGTCACCTCTGAGTCTACGCTTTTTTAGGGAAAACTGATTCATGTGCTTAAGTCGATTTTCGTATGATTTATTTTTGATATTTGGAATCAGTTTTGTGGCTCACCGTTGTACTTTTTCCAGTCTGTCAATGTCTTTAATGAGATTCGGTGACCATACGGAAACAGCATATTCCAAATGTGGACGAACTAACGATTTATATAGCTTGTTAATGAGTGATGGACTTTTGAAATCAAAAGATCGCGCAATCAATCCCAGAATCTTATTTGCTTTCTCAGAGGCTGAAATACACTGCTTGGATGATTTGAGGTCGTTACTGATAATTACGCCGAGATCGTTTTCACTATCCACTTTTGTTAACGAATTTCCAAATAACTTGTAATCGTACTTACTGTTATTTTTACCTATGTGCATTACCTTGCATTTACTTGTGTTAAATTTCATTAGCCACTTTTCAGACCATTGCTGTAATTTATCTAAATCTTCTTGAATATCTAATTGGTTTGAGTGATCATTTGCCACTCCGCACAGTTTTGTATCATCAGCAAATTTGGGAACAGTAGATTTTAGTCCATGGTCTTGGAAGTGGCTCAAGAACGAAACCCTGAGGAACTCCACTTGCAACATTTTTCCATCCAGAAGTTTTTCCATTTAAAACAACTCTCTGTTTTCGACCTTTCAACCAATTACTAGTCCAACCTAATAGGCTACCACTTATTCCATGCAAAGCTAATTTAGTAAGTAGTCTTTCGTGTGGGACGGTATCAAAAGCTTTTGCAAAGTCTAGATATATTAAATCACACACACACACACACACACACACACACACACACACACACACACACACACACACACACACACACACACACACACACACACACACACACACACTCGGTAGCGCGGTTGGTAGAGCGGTTGGTAGAGCGTTGGACTGGGAAGTACGGTGGTGCTCGCAGTAGCTGGTTCGAATCCTGCCCAGGGCCGAAATTATTTCGGTATCGCTGCGCTTCGGGCCGTTACTCTGACTCTCGTGAGCGGGGAGTTGGGTGTGTGTGTGTGAAAGGTCATAGCATTACCCATAGATCGGTCATACGAGCTCTGAGCTCTCTTTCGGGAGAAATAGCTGTCGATCACGAGTCCAACACGTGATCCAAAGACTAAGGTAAATACACACACACACACACACACACACACACACACAAACACACACACACACACACACACACACACACACACACACACACATATATATATATATATATATACACATGTATATACATACATATATATATATATATAATATATACATATATGTGTATGTGTATATATATATGTGTGTGTGTGTGTGTGTGTGTGTGTGTGTGTGTGTGTGTGTGTGTGTGTGTGTGTGTGTGTGTGTGTGTGTGTGTGTGTGTGTGTGTGTGTGTGTGTGTGTGTGCGCGCGCGCGCGTGTGTGTGTTTGCGTGTGTGTGAGTGTGTGAGAGTGTGTGTGTGTGTATACATACATATGAGTAGTAGGGTGGTGAGTTTAGACGCCAAGAATCCGTTGAAGTTTTATTTTTATGTGCGTGTATGTGTGTGTTTGTTCATATGCAGTAAATTATATGCTTACTAGTTTACGTGTAACTTGATAGTCTCCAATATGGTGGTTAATGAAATCTTCAGTTTGTTTGTTCCCCTTCTGAGAATTATTTACATTGAAATTTTTCTTTCTTGTAACCCTGTATATCTATTAAGGGTTCATACAGTGTGTGTGTATTACCTAGTTGTATTTACCTAGTTGTATTTTACGGGAAGGGGAGCTATGCTCGTGGTGTCCCGTTTTCATATCTCATTTTATCTAAACTATTTTTAAATTCATGTATTGTTTTTGCACACACCACTTTCTCATCTAACTTGTTCCAACTGTCTATTACTCTGTGAGGAAAGCTGTTTTTTCAGGTCTCTTCTATAGCTGTCCTTTTTTATTTTCTTTCCATGTCCTCTTGTATTTCTATCATCCCATTTTATCAGATTCTCTCTATCAGTAATTTCTATGACTTTCATGATTCTGTAAATAGTTATCAAATCTCCTCTCTCTCTTCTTTGCTCTAGTGTCTGTAGTTCAAGTTTTGCTAGTCTCTCTTCATATGATAGTTTTGTGAGTGTAGGTGCCAATTTTGTAATTGCTCTTTGTATTCTTTCAATTTTTTTTTATAATTTTTTTTTGTACTTGGTGACCATATCGTTGCTGCATATTCCAATCTTGGTCTTATCAGGGTGATTAGAATTTTCTTCACCATTTCTTCATCCAGGTATGTAAATGCAACTTTGATTGTTCTTATTAAATCATAGGTTTCTCCAAAAATCTTATTTATATGTTTCTCAGGTGACATATTATTCATAACAATGACTCCCAGGTCTTTTTCATTTTCTACTTTTTTTATTCCTTCTTCTCCCAATTTATATGATCCTGTTATTCTGTTTTTACTTTTTCCAAATTCCATTATACTACACTTTGTATTGAACTCCATCTCCCACTTCCTACTCCATTCCTGTACTTTGTTTAGATCTCTCTGTAGTGATTCACAATCTTCTTCCGTGTTCACTTCATTTTTTCAATAGTTTTGCATCATCTGCAAAGCTCATATAGCATAATTTCCGCCATTTCAATTTCCTCTGTGTATTCAATTCCTCCTTGTCTTAATTTCTCCAAATTTTGTTTGCTTTTCAGTTTGTTGTTTACAAATCTGTAGAATAGTTTTGGTTGATCTTTAAATTTTTCTATGACATCTTTTTCATATTTTCTCTTTTCCTCTCTGCACGCTTGTACATATTCATTTCTATAACAAGTATATATATTCCATTTTTCTGGTCTTTTGTTTTTCTTCCATTTAGCCCAAGCTTTGTCTCTTTTGTCTTTCATCTCCCTACAAATTTTATTGTACCAGCACTTTATATATTCTTTTTCCTGTTTTTGTCTTGGGACATACTTTTCCACTCCCCTTTTATAGATTTTTGTCAAAATATTCCATTTCTCTTCTACTGTTGTATCTTCTTTGTGTATTCTTTCCCAGTTTTCCTTTTGGAAGAATTCTCTTAATTTATCAAAATTTGTTTTTTCATACATCAATCTTCTTTTTTTATATTGTTCATTTCTTTTTATGTATCTTTTCTCATTTAGTTCTAGTTCTATCAATATGTGGTCACTTTTGCCTATTGGTGCCTGGTATTCTATCTTTTCCACTATTTCAGGTTCTGATGTGAATATTAGGTCTAGTCTCGATGGTTCTTCATCATTTCTATACCTGGTGTTCTCTTGGATCCATTGTGTCATTGTGTGGTCAGTAATCATCTCAAGTAGAACACTTCCCCATGAGTCTTCTCCACCCTTTACGGTCATCTCTTCCCAGCATATTTCTTTGCAATTATAGTCGCCCATCATAACTATTCTTCCTCCATCTTCCATTATCTTGTTTAGTGTTATTCTTGTGTCTTCTAACATGCTTTTATGTTCATTCTCTTCCCACGAGGCTGTTTTTGGGGGCACGTAGTTTATTACAAATTTTCTGCTCTTCTTATCTCTATCTTCTACTTCTATCATAATCATCTCTACTGTATTGTTCCCATATGTGACATTCTTCACGCTTATATCCTTCTTAGTCAGGAACATAACTCCACCCCCTTGTTTTATCTCTCTGTTTCTAATCCAATAATTATATGTATTGTGTCCTATGCTGTTGGGTGGTAGTGGGCCTTTTAGTTTTGTTTCAACAATTCCCATTATGTCCGGATCTCTTTCTTTCAGATATTTGTTCAGTTCATTCAGTCCTGTTATTAATCCATCTATATTTGTGTAGGATACTTTTAACTTTCTGTTATTTCCATTGTATTCTCTGTTTCTTTTGTGTTTCTCTCTGTTATGCTCCATTTCTTCAATTTCATATTCACTACTCTCCAGTAGAATTCTTGTTTTTCTGTCTCCATTCTGGTCTCGTTTTTTCTCTTAGCTTCATGTCTTTTCCTTATTTCTTCCTCTCTTTCCTCTTTATTCATTTCCCTTTTTATCCATACCTTTTTATATTGTTCACTTGTTGCTAGTTTCCCTGTTTTGGATAAGATATTCTCTGCCGTCGTTTGTGACCTGAATTTAATCTTAATTGGTCTGGTCTTGTCTGTACTATATTTCCCGAGTCTGAATTTCTCTTCTATTTGTTTAATTATTTCTGTCTCATCTTCCAGAACTGATTCTAGTAATCGTCT